>NC_141102.1:5487500-5577500 GCF_041138505.1 Cibotium barometz | reverse complement strand
TGTAGACAAAATCATCAGAACGAGATTGTGATTCTCAATTCCTCATTTGATTCATTAAAGGAACATTCATCACTTGAAGAATTTGGCCTTCGATGATGTCCCTTTTTGTGGCAGGATTCTTGTGAAATGTTATTGAATAGGACCTATTATTGCATGCTTCTTCCTTGTGCTTTTTATGCTTTTATATAGATTTAAGTACTCTAGGAAGCAAATAAGCATGAAGTACATTAAATGAGTCAGATGGACTCTTATTGAGCTATTGGCTTGTTGAAGTAGCCACTTGTTGGCGAGGCATGAAATAATTACGTCGACTTGTGAGATTAATTTAGATTACTTCACTAAGGATTAGAGATTAATGTGTTGTGAAGATTTAAGTTTTTGTTTGGAGAGGTTTGCAATTTGAAGGAAACTTACAAGCAATGGGTTGTACCATTGACTAGGCTTTCGCCCTCCATGGCTCCCCCATCCTCAGAGATATACCTTGCTTGATGTTTCTTGGGCCTTGATTCTTGTCAAACTTTAGGTGAAGTGTGACTTGTCGATGTAGGTCCTTGAGCATGATGATGATTTTTTTGACTTTTCCTTTATCGCTATAGGAGGGTCGCATTTCCAGGTGGATTGTATATTTGGTAGCCAGTTTTGGCTTCTTCCTTGGTAGTATCCTTCGGCTCTATCAGTGATATTTATGTGGTCTCACCCACCACTGTATAACTTTTGGCTTCTTCTTGGCTTAGAGACAGACCAAGATTGGAAATATTGGTTTGCCGGTCTTTAGTGTCTCTTGCTCTACGGTGTTTCCCCAGTTGTGTCATTATCGCCACGTTGACAAGTTGTGAGGTTTCCGTTGGAGATGTCTCCCATTCATATCTTTGTTCATTGGAAAGAGCCGCCCCCAAAAGGTTAGACTAGACTGGTGCAGGTAGCTCAATCGCTTCACTCGTCATTGAAACATAACCTGGAGATGTTTCTATTTATACTCTTATCAATGCCATTCTCATTATAGATGGATAAATCTCCTTGGAAATTGAACCTTTCTTTTGCGGAGTTTGGCTTGTTACTAATGTAGGATTACTTGTTAGTTGCATTGGGCTCCGCTTAGCCAAAAGCTATGAAAGCACTTTGTGGCACCTTAAAATTGGAGCTGGCAGACCCCAATCCCGCTACTTAGTATTTGCCACATCATGGTAGTGCTAGGCTCACCGAGGTACCTAAATAACCATAATATCCCTCAATCCCTATCAAATGATAGATTGTGGTCATTGGGTTTTCGGACTAGATCCCTTTGGCACAGATCACTAATAACCATAATATCCCTCAATCCCTATCAAATGATAGATTGTGGTCATTGGGTTCCTAGACTAGATCCCTTAGACACAGATCGCTTAACATGAAGAGGAACTCCTTGACGAAATCAAACCACACATACTTGAGGGTATCAAGGAGTAAAAGCTATTGAGTGAAAGGAAGCTTTTTCTCTTTTGGTTAGGCTTTTCACGCTTGTGTGCTTCTAGCGATGAGTAGGGCTAATGTGTCGTCCCACAAAGTCAATACCCCATTTAGGTAAAGGTCTCACCCCGCGGACATGATTGGTTATAGATACATTCTATCCTTTTGTAGGGTAATGGTGAAGTGCTGGCACTTATTGCAACATTTAACATATTTCATTGCATCACTGAAGAGTGTTGCCGACCACCATAGTCCGGCATATAGGACCTTCTAGTTGCTCTTAATTATCCTCCGATGACTCCTACATGAGCTTGTTCTAGAATATTAACATACTCATCCTCGCATATGCATAGTCTTAAAACAACATCCTTCCATCTTTTATAGAGTTATCCTAAAAGGAGGGTGTACGAGGTAGCTGCTTTCACACTCTTTAGCCCAAAATAACCTGTGACCCATGAATCTTTGGATCTCTTTAGGTGTTTTAGGTCTTTTGAGTTCTACGATTACTTGCATCTTTCCTTCATCTATTTTTCAACACCATATGCCCTATGATTACACCATGTCTCACTATGAACTTACACTTTTTAGGGTTCATGCATAGTTTATATTGTTTGTTAACACTAATCTTAGATGGGGTATGTGCTCTCATCTAATCTTTGATTTTATGTAGAGATCATCGACATGAAGATCTTTAAGAACTTCCTTAGGAAATCCTTATACGGGGTACACATAAGTCTTTAAAACATAGCTAGCATTTTGGTTAAAATAAATGGCATAGCTTTATATGCAAATGTTCCCATTCTATAGGCAAATGATATTTTGTGTTGGTCCTTTAGGTCTATGGATACTTGGTTGTACCCGAAAAGAAATATAAGAAGCTATAGGCTTCTTTTCATGCCACTCTCTCAACCACATGTTTAGTTATGGTAGTAGGCGATGATCTCTTATCGTGGCCACATTCACTTTATTTTCAAGTTAATGCACATGCAAATCTTACCGGTCTTCTTGGGCAAAATCACAATTGGCAACACCCAATTTGTGTGCTCAATGTCATAAATGAAACATTCCTTCATAAATATATGGACTTCATCTTTGATTGCCTTAGTGTAGGTCTCATTGTATGTGTACAGTTATTGGTTGACTAGCCTAGCACCATCCACTAAAGAAATTATGTGTTGGCAAACCTTTGAAGGGACTCCTTTTAGATTAGTATAGCTCCAAGCAAATACATTTCTGTATTCCTTAAGAACTACTACAAGTTTTGTCTCCTCTTCTTGGTTTAAGTCTATGGATATCTATACCAATTTGGGCTCCTCCCCAGGCAATGCTAAGTCCACTTGTTTTACATCCTCTAATCCATCACATAGGACATTTCTGGTTCCTTGGGTTTTTCCCTTTTTGGTGGTGGAGCATACACCTTTTGATTTTCCACTTTATAATTCTTGAATCAAGAAGGGACTTGTTAAGAGTACACCTCTCTTGATCATTGGTTGTTGGGCTTGAAGGCTCAACCTCCTTCTTGACTCTTCCTTCCTTTATGGCCTTGTTTCGTCTTCTTCGTTTAGACTTGGAAGCCTTTTTGACTGAAATCGTATTGTAGGGATTATCATGGGCTAGCACTTCAACTATTTCACGATCTATTTTCACGGCATTTACACTAGGTCTTTTTATTAGATCCTTCCAGCTAGGTATTTTCATTAAATCCTTCCAGCTAGAGTAGAAGTCCTCCATTACCTTCAAAATTCTACATATTGTAAGTATTGATCTTCCCCCTTGAGGCTTGATAGATCTTTGGATCTAATCTTTGCTGATGAGTAAAGCTTCTCTCTTTTAAAGAGGAATTCATTAAGAAGGACTAGTCTTTTGGGACGACACTTCCTTTGTCACCTTCACTCTTAGAGAGAGCTGCTTTGGTGCAAGACTTGCACTTAAGCCCCTGATTGGTACAGCTTTTGGCTCTTTGAAAGATTTTTTTCTTGTTTTACATTTCTCCTCCTCCCTTGGTGGAATTGTATCTCTATTTTTGTAAGCATTGGGGTCGCAGTCCTGATTGGGATTATGGCTCTATCATTTTCACAAAACTGTGTTCCCATGGGGTGTAGGATATACATTCATCATTGTTAGCAAGTGCATCTAGTTTTCCTCCTACTCGAGGTCTGGTAGTGAAGCTATGACAACTCCATCTTTTGACTCGCATCTCTTGCTACTTTGTCCACTGAAGTGGTGCATGTGTATTAAGTTAGAGCGAGCCATCGTATCTGACCCCAAGTCATTGATATGCATTCTGGTGACTTCTTTGTACTTATGGTCTTTTAGGTTCCCCTTAATGATATTTCCCTCTTGAGACGGAGGTAGATGACATAATATCCCCAATCATGAATCATCAACAATTGGTGCATGAATGGTAGTCCACCAAGAATCACATCATATAGTTGGTGGGCCTTCCAAAGTCGACATGTATGCTCATAGGTCAAGTCACATGATGTTACCTTCATAGGGGTTCCTAAATTTTTGTTTGCTAGCTTGAGGACTATTTTTGCTCTTTTAAGGGGCTTGCTTCCTCATCTTTGCCACATGTCTTTGGTCGCAATTCTCACTCCTACTCCCCATCAAGGATAGCAGTGGGTGGTCACTCCTCCCAATTTGATTAGAATGGTAGTATTCATATCGTCACCCTCATGGAGCTTCTGGCACATCTTAAATGTCAGTTGTGGGTTATCTATTTCAGCTTTGTCTATCTCCTCAATTTCCCTAATAGGTTTAAGCTTCTCTTTCATCCAATAATGGACTTAATCCCAAGCTTCCTAGCTTACATGCCAAGTATTCATATAGTGACTAGGGCTGAGAGGATTTCTCTTGAGGCTCCCATTTTGCCTTTTAATGCAGGCCTTAAAAATGGCACATTTGCAACTGTCTCATCGAATCCTCATCCGTACCCATGTAGGATGGTGTGGTAGGTACTAAGCTAGTTTTAGATTTGTGGCACACCCATATCCATTTGGAAGGAAATCTCTTTTAGTGTATCCTCCCATTAGGAATTCTCCAAGGGCATATTGCCTCTCTTTGTGTCAAGCCTCTCTTTTATGATGTTCTCATGGAGCAACCTCATATTCTCTGTTTCCTCAAACTCTTAGAGCTTTTCCAATGTTTTTGTTTTGTTTTTGAGCTCTTCATGAGGCTCTGGCATTTCTAGGCATTCTTGTTCCTTACTTGAGACACTCCCCTCATATAATTCCTCTTTAAGATAGGCTCTAATGGTGTTGTGATGGGGGTTCTCTGTGGGAACATAGAAATTGGTCCTGTTGGCCCTTCTATTTCTAGTTGGGTTTGCTGCACCAGCTCTTATGCACCATTCAACCTCAAGATTTCCTGTCTTGAGCTAGGGTAAGCTTGTAGCTTCTTGAGAAGGGGTTCTTCTACTCCTTGGAATTTGTATTTCTCTTCCACAAATTTCTTGGCCATTTTAAGAAGCTCATCCTTTTAGTCCATTATGATCGATCCAACTTCACTTTTCTCATCACCTTCTTCATCAAGAGTGATTTGAATTGGCTGTTCAGGTATGATTTCTATTTCTAGATAGCTCAGATTATCAATTCTGGGGTTGTTCGTTCCTCTCCATGAGCTTGTGAAGAGGCTCTTCTAGCTTTCTCCTAGAGTTCTGGGGCTCTTACTACCAACACGAGTCCATAAGGACCATTTAATCCCTTCTCTTCATCCAAGATTATTTGGCTTACTAAATTTGGAACATCTTCAATCTCAACATAACTTGGATGGTCCCTTGGTTGGGCAATGTAGATTTTCCTTTGCTATGATACTTGCCTCTTTTCTTGTTTTTAACACTTTTGGAAGTTTCCACTGCTTGGGTCATAAACTGCGGACTAGCTTGATTTTGCTTTTATTGGGCCTCTGCACTGCTGTAGTCACAATCCTTGTTCTAGTACTTTATGTTCTTCCTCCGAAGAAGGTTAGCTTATGACACTAACTATGCCAAAGCTTACTAGTGGTGGTTGTGATGTAATGGTAGATGGATTTAAAGTGGTAGGATTATGTAGGCAGTCATCATGTCACCCATGGATTTATCATTACCACCTTCTGGATTTACCTTCATGGGGCATTCAACTACTATGTGGGGGCCTTGATTACAAGGGGGCTCTCCTTTGGCCATTAATGTCCCTAGGTCTATAGGCTAGTGAGGCCATTTGCATTAAGGTAGTCAATTATTATGTGTCCCACATCATTGGTCCTGGGTTATCTTGAATGATATTCATTTCTAGGTAGGCTTCCAAGGATTGAGTTTGGATAGTCAACATAAAATTTTGATGTCGTGCTAGGGGGTTTATCTAAAATGTGTTTTGTATTAAATAGCCTTGTTGATGTGGTTCGGCAGCATTGGCTATGGTGGTAACATCGACGGAGGCAACACATCTGATATTCTGTACAATGCTAGAGGTAGAACATCCGATGTTCTGTATGGGCTTCTTTCCAACATAGGGTTCATTTCTACTTAAGTAGAATTTGTCTAGCTATAGGTGGGGCTGGTAAAGCTAATGGCTAAGGAGCCATTGGTAATGTAGGCACTCCTATCATTCTAGTGTTGTGCATGACAGCAATCGGATAATTTATGATTTCCATATCTTTTGTAATATTCACACCATTATAGTCTCTCACATACTCGTGCTTAAGCTACTAGAATTGGTACAATTGCGGAACTGAGCACACACACCAATCTTGGAGAAGCTCGTGTAAATCTATCTCAAGATCCTCCATGGTTCCTTTTTGTGAGTCTTTTCGCATTTGAAACCACAATAACACATTACCTTCTAAGGTCAATTTGAAGGTATCTATCTTAGTTCTAGGATCAGTTTACCCTCTTAGCCATGCAGATTAATGTAGCAAGGTGACTTTAGGGATCCCTCGATCCCTCAAACTTGGACACTAGCTTGGATATGTGTGAGGCTCTAATCTTGGACATGATTATATTCATCTCTTGTTACTCATAGCGATCTGACCACCATCATCAAGTACTTTTCCTGCTTCATTAGGAACACGAGCTCGTTCTCTAAGTTCTGTAGGCTTAACTGTTGGTTTTGGAGCCATCAAGTCTATGTATCTAGGTTTGGCTCCAGGAGGTACATGTGCATAGGATGGTCCCATGTACTCACAGTACTCTAACTGATGATTCTAGGTAAGGGTTTTGGGAGCACATTCACTGCATGTGTCATAGGGTATCCCACTATCAGTATCCCATTAACCACCACTGCTAAGCTTATACCTCTCCGTTCATGACTGTGTAGTCTTTCAGTTTCCCAAGCTCCTTCAACAGGTACTCTGGTCTCTAAGGGAGTGGTTACCCTTGTTCTTTCAAGAGGTACTCCCTCTCTTCGGATGACACTATTTTCCCTCATCCTTTCTTCTCTGATTGGGTCCAATGATGAGGAATGAATCCAAAAGTTAGTGTTCTATTTGGCTATAGAATGAGAATTCTTGCTCCTTCATTGGATTGCCTCTTCTTAAAGTGATTTCCTCCTGAGAAGTTCTCCTTCCCTTCCTCCCATTATTTTGCTCTAGTATGCTAAGGGTAACGCCCCCTGCCTAGATCTTTCTATATTTCTTACCTCCTCGGCAAGTCTTGGGGTATAAGTGTTACCTTCCTCATCAACATATGTCGTTGATCAATGGCTTAATGGTAACACTAGGGGCGCATCAGGGAATCGAAATGATCCCTACAAGTCTCTAGGACTATCAATGATTGTGTAAAGGTTGCGTGAGGCATCCTCATAAAACACAATTCCTTCATTGTCAAATTCTAAGCCTCCTCAAGAAACATTTATCAACAATGACATTAGGAAGTTGAGACCTTACGAGCTCTATTTGAGCTATGGCAGCTTCTTATAATCTTATGGGCCTTTCTATCTAATCGACCATGGCCAAGGATCTAACCTTCTTGATCGATGTTTGTTGGGATATACACAGTTCCATTGGAGTCCAAATAAAACTTGGTTTCCACTAGCAGACAATACCACTCTCGATAGGTTATCCAAGAGGTTGGGCTCAATTTCATGCATGGATGGCATTGGCCCACCATCTCTCTAAGAGTAAACCTATTAGTGTCAATGAAGACACATACTTGGTTAGTTGTGTGTGGAAGCCGTAACGTTTTAAGACGTATGCTACACTAATTTTGGTGTTGCTAACTTGTTCGCTTGTGGCCCTTCTCTCACTCATTGGTCTTCTGGCTTGAGGCCTTTTAGATCCTTCTGAAGACCACCTTTGAACACTCCATGGTCTCATTCGGCCATATCCGAGTTTGGATGTTGAATTGGGCTAATGCCCCATAGTTTTAATCTCGTATCCTTTGTTGAAGAATTCTTAGTCTACCTTTGAATTGGAATCTGGGGCTACTAGGGTGGTTAGATCGACCCTTTGAATTGGAATCTGGGGCTACTAGGGTGGTTAGATCGACCCTTTGTCCTGTCCCACTCCTTAGCATTGGCGCGTATGATAATGTTTTGTGTTTGAAAGCTGGGTTATACTATGAAGTCATAATGATTTGACCCGAACGTAAGTGTATAAGCACTTGGTACAATGCCACCATAATCACTTGCTAAGGTTCTTTTTTAATTTTTTTAATTTTTATTACTTCTATAATTTGAACATAAATTCACAAGCACTTGAGCAATTTCCAAAATCACTTAATAGGATTGACGATCCTACTTGGGAAATTTAGCCACCATGATGATCTTCCTTGAAAATGATTCCTATCAGAGACGATTCTACTAGAAACGATTCCAAATGAAATGATTCTAGTAAAACAATTCTATTTAAGAATGATTCAGAACCTTGGATGATCCTACTTTTGGGATTGGTACAACTTGACTTCTTGACTCTTGGATCATGGTGATCCTCATTGATTTAACGATCTGAGATTAGATTAGTGATTTCACTTTTGGGATCATCACATAGATTTAGCATGTACACTAGCACTAACTCCCATATTCATCATGACTATTATGGTCAGTTAATTGTTGTGCCTACAGACGTCAAGTCTACGATTATGCCAGCCTAGTCAAATCGATCTGACTCCTAGACTTGGATCAAATGATTCTACTAGTAGGATTGAAATAATCTAACTAAGAAACGACTACAACAAGTTCTTTCCTAACTTTTTTTTTTTTGCCTAGTACCTACTTGCCAATGATTCCAAGATAGTTATTCTAGCATACAAACATCAATATAAATGATTATTATGAATCAATTGAAAGAATGGGCCAATTTTTAACCTTTGAACATAATGGGAAAGTTCCTAGTTTAGCCTACTTAACGTAATCTAATACTTATTAGATTACGTTAAGTAGTCTAAATAGGCTAAACTAGAAACTTTCCCATTATGTTCACAACAAGCCCTCTAAGCCCTCTCAATCACCCTCCACATCTAGTTAATCATAAGCAAGAATCAAGCAAACTTACCTCAAGCACACACACACACTCAAGCAAGCTTACCTCAAGCGCATACACACACTCAAGCACTCACATACGCAAGCAAACAACTCCTCAAGACTCCATAGCTAATGACAACATAAACATGAAATAATGTAAGAATTAAGAAGAGATTAAGACAAGCAAGAATAAAGGAGCTCCCAAGCTTGAGCTTAAATGTAGATTATATTAAAAAAGTGTCCTTTCACACTCCCACAAGTCAGCTATATACAATTGGGCCTTGCCCGACCGCCCACACGTACGGATGCATAAGACATATCTACAAGGTCCTATTCATAGTTCTTATACATAAGGACCTATGTATAAGGTACTATGCATAAGGCCTATGCATAATTCAAAGGCCCACTACATAAGGCCTATGTCATAATTCCGTGTGTGTTATTATATATAGGTTGCCTTATGAATTAGTCTCATGCATAATTCCTATACACATGTTATACATTATTATGAAAGGCCCCACCATGTATCTTATTCATCATGAATAATCACTAAGGACCTATGCATTATATAAATAGGGCTTTTCCATATCCCTATGTAAAAGGCAAGGCCTATGCATGTTATTGTTGGAATAATCAACGAAATTTCCATGCACCAAGCCTTGGAGGTTAAAAGGGCCATAAGGTCTAAAGTTCGTCAAAGGTCATTTATATTCACCAAGCTATAACTGGGCAGTAGATTGTTGTTATTGAATCTATGTAAAAGGCAAGTGGTCAATCAGCCCTCCATGCATCTGGGGGAAGCTAGAATCATGGAGAGAAATTCTAGGAGAGAGAATAGTGGAGGAATCTGAGGGAGAGAATCAAGGAGTTATTTGTGGATCTAGATTAGCAGCATAAGCTTGATTAATCTAATTATAATCGCATTTGTACTTGAGGCACCCTAATGCAGGAGTGGTACACACTCACTCTCTCACTCTCATCGTTTGATTGGTCTTAATCACTTTTTATTCGTACTTATGCTTAGGATTAATCCATCATGATAATCTTCACCTTTGATCCACCATGAATTCCATGGTAACAGAGCCTTGGATTAGGATAGGATTAGCTTAGGCTCATCAATCACACTCAAAAGACACTCCATTAGGCACAAAAGACCGTAAGTCATTAGTGCTAATCAGGGTCATTAGGCACACTAATCTCTCCTCATCTACCATCCCTACAAAATAGGATCTCATACCTACTCCTGGTGGCGAATCTCTAACTCAAGCTACAGGGCATCATTCGGTGAGATCTCTGGCTTGGGATCTTTAGCAGGTTTAGGCACATGAGCTCGTATGGGAAATTGATCCCCAGTCCACATGCATGGGGTGGCATTGTGATTTTCCCCAAATCAGGGCGCAAATCTTCTTCTCTTTGGTCGTACAGCTCGTTAGCGAGCTAGGCGGTGCCATCGCCTGATTCCCACACGTAGGCCCTGTTCGCCCATAAGTTAGGCTTCTGCCCCCAAGAGGGCGCGCCATTTGAGCTAGTATCCTTTGCGATCCAGCCGCCTTTGTCAGGGCTACTACATAGGCTTCCATAGCCAAGCTTCAATTTTTTAAACAAAAGATTAATTATCACTAATCACTTGATTTTTTTGGCTAATCATATGCCTAGATCTTGCTGTGAGCTACTCCAGTGCTTCATGCAAGTGTTGACCATCATTAGGGCTCAACCATAACTACAAAAGGCCTACTCCGACTTCTTCCCTACTAGGAGCAACCCCATCATCATCATCAACAACAAGAAGAAGAAGACTTATTAAAGCTTGTGAAAAGAGGAGTTCTTTCAAGGTGGACCAAGGTAACCAAAGCCTCTTACTTAAAGCGAAGTCAGAGCTGAGGCACTTATCCTTTGATTTGAGCTAATCTATTGTGTTTTCAAACACAATAGGCTCCTGTCTTTCGCATTCCATGCAAATGGTGAAGGCATCTACACTTGTCATCACTTAAGTTTTTAGCCAAATGGTTGTTTCTATAAGGGAAAGTCACCATGCAAGTAGGGAAGATGTACTCTCATGGTTCCTTTGTGCTACCACACACACACATGTATCAACTTTTTAATGCACCTAATCAGCACGTGTGTTATGCTTAACTCACCAAGCATAACCATGATTAAAAACAATGTCAAAAATTGTTTGTGTATTGCACTCAAGAATGTTGCTACTCATTCACTCACATCATTGTAGCTTGTAATAAAGAGATTAGACACTAGCCATGCTATCAAGCATGTGCTAAGACCTTATCTATTTTTGCAATCTACATTGCACCTAAGTCAAGATACTCACGTGTCTATCACTAAAGCTTCATCAACAAATACTTCAACCAAGGAGAGCATCAGAAAATCAAACAAAATTAGATCAAGGTCTACATAAAGAACAAGGAAGAAGAAGAAGTTGGTGAAGACCATTTGAAGACGGCCTTCCACGAGGTCAAATTTGTAGTAGTTAAAGAAAATTGGGCCTTCTAGATCAACAAAGGTCTGCCCCTACTTGTTGGCTCCTCTCATATTCTAAGTATAAATGTATGCATTGTAAGCATAATTAGCCACTCACATGGGTAGACTAGCATGGTCATTGTAACTAGAATTGTAAACCCAAAGAGGTCATCATAACTAGCATCATAAACCTAGCTGGGAAATCGTAATGGGTCTAGCATTACCATCATAACATCATCATTTCCATGAATATTTGTTTGAGGGGGGGGGGTGTTGGAATAATCAACCAAATATCCATGCACCAAGCCTTAGAGGTTAAAAGGAGCATAAGGTCTAAAGTTGGTCAAAGGTCATTTATATTCACCAAGCTATAATTGGGCAGTAGATTGTTATTACTGAGAATCTATGTAAAAGGCAAGCGGTGAATCAGCCCACCATGCATCTAGGGGAAGCTAGAATCATGGAGAGAAATTCTAGGAGAGAGAATAGTGGAGGAATCTGAGGGAGAGAATCAAGGAGTGATTTGTGGATTTGGATTAGAAACTTAAGCTTGATTAAGCTAATTGTAATCACATTTGTACTTGCCTATTTAAGAGGCACTCTAATTCAAGAGGGGTTCACACTCACTCTCTCATCTCATCGTTATGCTGCCCTTGTGCTAATTACTCTTGATTGGTCTTAATCACTTTTTATTCATACTTATGCTTAGGCTTAATCCATCATGATAATGTTCACCTTTGATCCACATGAATTCCTAATAGTTATGCATTGCAACACATAGGCATTATGCTAAGGTCTATGCATTATGCATGAGCTAGAATGGATTACAATGCTTATGCATTGTACATAGGCCCATGTAAAAAACCTAGGTATGTAATGCATAGATTCTTAGTGGCTATCTATAATTCATAAGGTCTATGCATAGGTCATATGCATAAGACCCTATGCATTAGGCTAATGCATAATGCCCTAGGTAAAAGGCCTTGTGATGAATAAGGCCTTATGTAAAAGGCCTTATGCATAAGGGTATTAAATAATATTCATAGGCCTACAAATAAGGCCCTTAGTCCTCATGCATAGGATTTTTGTAAGGCTGTAGCCACCAAGGGTGTCCACAATAGGCCAACTCTGTAGAACCAACTAGAAGCAGCATGTAAGCATTAGCATTGAAGGCATCGCATGACACTTCAATGACCAAGGCCGCTCGTTGCCGCACTGTCACTCTTGTCACCCCAACAACATCTGATAAGGATAGGATATTATTCCACTGATATCACTACATGCGCCGAGGGCATCTTCCAGAGATAGTGGGGATGCTGCCTACTCAACTAGGGTTTATATGGTCCCTCGAGTGCCTGGTGCTCAGTCGGGGTCTACGACATTGCCCTACACACCTCTTCTCTTTTACCTTGTAGTCTGTGTCTACAATCACTTGCCAATCTCAGTAACCCCTCCCCTAGCAATAATGTTGGAGGCCAAGCCAACCCTCCTGCTCTAATCATTCATCTTGGTGGTGCAGAACCCCTTCTCAGAGTACTGGGTTGAAGCTTTCCACATTCAAAGGATCATCCACTGAGCATGTGGATGACCACATCCGACGGTTCATTTCCATTTGCAAGAGCCAAGGCCTTGAGCGCGGGAGGATGCCTTCTTGGTACTCTTTTCGTCCACCATACAAGGCTCTGTGGATAAATGGTTCAACCAATTTCTACCTGATCACTTTGCTGATTGGACCACTTTGAAGGACACTTTCCTCCTCACATTCCAACCTAGCAACTATGAGGATCTCATCCTCGAAGAGCTGGGGAAGCTACAACTACTGCCAACTCCACGGAATATTAAATTCAATTTTTTTAATTTATTTTTTTCGCTTGAAACCTTAGGTTTTCACGTCGTGAAAGGTTCAATGTTTCATGCTGTGAAACCAAACTCCACGAAATATTAAATTTGATTTTTTTTCCACGTTAAACCTTAGGTTTTCACGCCATGAAATCTTCAATGTTTCATCGAAAGTGTCAGAACTAATGACTCGAACCACAGTGGTGGTGGCCTATCTTCTAACTTACCTTGGCAACTTCATGGTGCATCTGTGGGTAACATAGGCCTTACCCAGGTCCACACAACAAAAGATCCGAGAGAGTCGGCTCACACTAACCACATGGTTGGAATTTCAGGAGCCCGCTTCTCAACTTGAGAATGTGCAACTTATGTTCGAGGGTAATGTCAGCTCTGTTTGCCCCCAATAGTGACACAATCAGACGACCTAGTGGCTTAGCTAAAGTGAGAGCTGGAGGCTCTCAAGGGGTGAGCCAAAAACCGCCGAACAAGGAAAACACCCTGCTTCAGCTTAAGAGGGAGATTGAAGAACTAAAGAGTCAGTAAGAGGCCAAGAAGGGCCTATGGTGCGTTCTATTTCAGTTATTGAGTCAGTCCCTTGGACACACCATCCAAGAATGCTCCAAGAGGTGTTGCTCCTTCTGTGAGAAAGGCAGACACATGATAAAGATTGCTACTACCTCAAAGGGTTTCATCAGTTCCTGGCAAACTCCTCATTCCACCTTAATAGCACCCAGCCTTGCCCATATGCTTTAGCTACCATAGTTGTTCCCCAAACCCTCCATGCTACTACTCCTCCACCATGCCAACCTACCCCAGTGACCTACCTCCCAGCCCTCATCCCCAATCCTCCTGTACTAGCTACTATGGTAGTAGCCCCCATGACCCATCCTCCTTTCCCTCCCTAACCCCGCATCGCCCTGTCCTCTGATGGTTACTACCAAAGTTGCTACCCCTTTTTTGTAGACATTGCCCTACCAATGATCATTATACACGGGACTTCCCTCGGTAAAGGGCATTCCCTTCCTCTACCTTCACATTTCTGATCCCAACCACCCACTTAGTCTTTGTCGGACACCCTCCATCCACTTACCCACCTCCTTCTCCCACCCTTGGTGTGTCTGTCCACACTAACAACATCCACTCCTGATCCACCATCCACCATCGTGGTCACCCAATCACAACGGAAGGCCATGCCTCAAGAGAAACAAGGGGATGAGCCTACTAAGGAAGGTATCATCTCTGACACTGATGACTCGGAACTCCTTGACTAGCCACGGAGGTCTGACATCTTACATGATGGTGGACATCACGGTGGTACCAAGTGACTCTGCCAACCCTTCCTCTACATATTACAAGGCTATAGGCCTCGGAGAACTAGGCAAGGGTCGCCACCATAGAGTGTGTAAAAAGATTAAATCTCTCTCCCCCAAGCATGACAAGCCTCCAACCTGCAATTCTGACTACGTAGATGATTCAGCAATAAGTAAAACCCCAAGTATCTGAAGATTCTCCAACCTTTCTAGTAGGGAAGTGCCCTATATCCTAGACGGAGGACCACTATGGCACCTTCCCCATTTACCACCCACACAACCCCTCCCTCCTCTCCAAAGTAGCTAAATTAGACGCACCACTTAACCTTCGGTCTTGCCGAGATCCAGTCTAGGAATTCAATCTTGGTACTTCTCACAAGCCTCATCCAATCCTGTTAGCCTCTTGGCTGTGGGATCACCCCATCCTCCTTGAGCAAGCTGCTACCTTTTTCCAATCATACAAGGATGTCTTCACCTAGACGTACAAAGACTTAAAAGGTGTTCCAATTGACATTGGCATCCATACCATCCCCCTCCAAGAGGGCACCATACCTATCTGAGGACGGGCTTACAAGCTCAAGCTATCAAGGTGGTAGAGCTGGAAAAGATGGAGGAAGCCAAAATCATCTCCCCCGTGGAACACTCAGACTGGCTTTCCCCCATGGTCATCTCACCCAAGAAGAAGAACAACAAGATCCATGTCTGTGTGGAGTTCAAGTGTCTCAAAAAAGCAACCATCAAAGATGGATTTCCCCTTCCTTTCATGGATCGATTTTTAGAGGATGTAGTCGGGCATGTTCTGTACAGTTTCATGGTGGATGAATTTAGTAGATACAACCAAGTCACCATCCATCCGGTTGATTCATCGATTTATCAACATGTACGTTGATGTGGCCCTTCCGCCTGACCTATTTAGTTAAGCCTTCCCACATCTTCCAATGGTTTAACACAGCCTCATCTGCCTTCTCCTACCTTAAAAAGCGCCTCATCGAAGCCCCCATTCTCATTCCCCCTGACTGGTTGATCATCTTCTTCCATGTCCATACTAATGCCAGCCTCATTGGGTGCGGTTGTGACAACCCAGTGAGAAATATAAGATGGATAGACCCATCGATTATGACAGCCACTTCCTCACACCTGTTGAATAAAACTACTCCACAAGTGAGCGGGAAGGTTTGGCTATCATCTATGCCTGCCAAAAGTTCTGACGATATCTATTGGGCTCACACTTCATCGTCATCTCTCACCACCATGCTCTCAAGTATCTTCTCAAAAAACCACATGTGGCTGGTCGTGTCTAGTGTGGTGGTTGCTGTTCTTCCAAGAGTTCAACTTTGAGATCCTCTTCTAGCCAGGCAAACAACACAGCATGGCTGACCACCTCTCTCAAATTAACACCAGGGAACCTGTCACAAGTATTGATGAATGACCTTTCTGATAGTGTCCTTTTCAAAGTTTATTCTACCCCAGACTGATATGGGGATGTTCTTGAATTGCTTTCCTCTGGATAGTTTCTAGTCGATGCGCTAGCCCTAAGACCAAGTGCGTCGACTCCTGATTAAGAGCCAACTGTTCCAACTCATCGCTGGCAAACTGTACAAGGTTGGTCATGATGGTGTCTTATGTCGGTGCATTAGTTTGCATCATGAAGTGTTGCCTCATTGAGGTCTTGGTGGTGGTCACTATCCTAGCCATGTCTTGGGCACTCTTATGTTTCAGCATGGCCTGTGGTGGTCCACTATGTTCAAAGATTCCATTCAGCTTGCCAAATCTTGTGATACCTACCAATGGTGCGGTCCCAAACCCACCTGTCAAAACCACTAGCCCCTCAAGATCTCCCTTTCTTGGTCGCCATTCAAGAAATGGGGTCTTGATTTCGTGGGGCCCATTGACCCATTGACACACCCGAGCCAATGCCCCGAGCCAATGTAGATACATTCTAGTCACCACCACTGATTATGCGACCAATTGGGTGGAAGCCCAAGCCACCACTGATTATGCGACCAATTGGGTGGAAGCCCACGCCACCAAAGACTGTATAGCCAACACGGTGATCATGTTCCTCTACGACCACATTCTTATCCACTTTGGCTGTCCCTTAGAAATCACCAGTGATAGAGGCTCCCATTTCGTGAATGAAATCATCACCACCTTACTCAACAACTATAAGATTTTTCACCACACAAGTCATGTGCTTATTACCCTCGGGCCAATGGTGGACAGGTGGAAAGAACAAACAAAGTCCTTTGCCGTTTACTTTGCAAGATATATGTCATTAGAACACGAGTCATTGGTTGGAAGCCCTCCTCGGCACTTTGTGGGCTTACTGTATGGCCTTCAAAGCCACCACACACCATAGGCCTTTTCATCGGTAGTAGGGCTGGTCCACGGTCTAGAGGCCATTCTGCCCTTTGAATTCAACAAGGGTCCTACCGTGTCGGAACTGACCATCAGGA
Organism: Cibotium barometz; assembly: GCF_041138505.1. Classification (NCBI taxonomy): domain Eukaryota; kingdom Viridiplantae; phylum Streptophyta; class Polypodiopsida; order Cyatheales; family Cibotiaceae; genus Cibotium; species Cibotium barometz. Next base: position 5,560,538 of record NC_141102.1, on the reverse strand, counting down.
TGACCCTCACCATAGTGCTTTAGTGCTCTGTCTTACAATCTTGGACAAAACCATGGCCCTGGCCAACCAAGCTTTGGAGGTGGAACAAAACAAATGGAAAGCCTGGCATGATCGACAGCTGAGGAAGCCCTGCTTCTTGGAAGGAGAGCTCGTCCTGGTGTACCAAGCTCGTTATTTGAAACGGGCCAAGAAGCTCATCCTAACTTGGGAAGGCCCATTCCTCATCCAACAAATCCTTTCGCTCAGCGCCATCTAACTTTGCACTTTGGATGGCCTGCTGCTTCCCCTCGTTAATGGCTCCAAAAGCAAGGCTTCTCATCGAGAGGCTGCCCTTGTCTCTTCCATATCATCATAGATTACCCCTTCCACTCCCTAAAAAAAAGGGGTTTTTGGTTTTTGTTTCATATACAGTCTCCTTTCTCCACCCATACTGCTTCCTCTTGATTTTATCATCTACCACCCTTTCCCACCATAGCCTATTTGCCTTTCGGACCATCTTTAGCTTTCGAGCTCTCCGTCCTCACTTGCCACCCTACTTATTCCACTCACTGCCAACACCATTTTCCTCTTCCACTGGCCTTCACCCTTCATCCCTGTAATGTCAGTCACTCCTGGTTCCAATGCTGAGATCACAAATTTCCTACAGCAGCACACTAACTATGGACTAATGTAGAACACCATTTTGGCCCCCTTGTATTCATACTAAAATGGTTTAGTTAGGTGATCCAGGTGTCCATAATTTCTCGAAGCCAAACCTTTACACTTGTTTGGCTGATGACCTAATCACACTTTTCTGTGGTCTGGTGCACGTCAACTTGCACTCCCAGAAATTCGGTACATGTTTGGAGTGGAAGGCAATTGAGTATGCCAACTTTCTGTGTACTTCTCCTTTCCTCTCTATTTTTTGCTATAATCTCTCTTTCTAGGCGTGCGTCTTGTGGTGGACTCCCTTTCCATATCTCTCTCAGATTCTGTGTAACTCCATTTTCTTTCTTTTCGATTCAGTGGGGTACATCTAGCTTCTATCCTCTCTCTATCTCTTTCAAATTCCATGGTCCATCTCTCTCCTCCCTTCTTGCTTTTGTAGCCCCAATGTAATCCCTATCTCTCTTATTCTTGGTGCCTTTGCATTCTTGAATCCTCCCCTCCACCTCCTCTGACTCTCCTGACTTCTTTCGTTTGACTCCTCTAACTTTCTTGATTCTCTCCTCTGCCCCCTTTGAATCTTAAGACTCTATTGCATCTGCCTCCTCTGCTTCATCTACTTCCTCTGGTTTCTCTACTTCCTCTTGTCGGCCTCCTCTACTTCCTCTTCATGATTCCTCTCTTCTATTTCCTCTTCCCTGACTCCTCCCTCCTCATAGCTATTTCGAGCATACATGTAACAAGTTGAGGTAGCTAGTGCATTAGACACCAGGGCAGCAGAACATGGCCGCGTTTACTACTTGGCAGGGTTTAACCAAGATAATCACCGGCCCACAATTCTCTCTGATCGGTGCTTGTGTTTTCGATAGCATCTAAATGCTTACTTTCTAGTCGGATTCCGATCAGCTCACGTGCCGCCCTGCATTCCTGGCGGCCACTTCTATTCTTCTCTCCTCACTGAGGACGGTGAGCACTCTAGTGGTGGGCGACCTAGAGCCACCAAGGGTGCACACAGTGGGCCAACTCAACAGAGCCAGTTGAAAGCAGGGTGTAAGCATTAGCATTGAAGGCGTCACATTGACACTTCAACGACTAAGGCTGTCGTCTGCACTGTCACTCCTGTCACCCCAATGACATCTACTAAGGATAGGAGATTCTTCCATTGATATCGCCGTGCCAAGGGAATCTTCTAGAGATAGTGGGGATGTTGCCTACTCAACTGGGGAATATATGGTCCCTCGAGCACCCTGCGCCTGATCGGGGTCTATGACATTACCTTGCACACCTCTCCTCTCACCTTGTAGTCCGTGTGTCTGCAGTCACTTGGCTGGTCTTGAGCAGTCGCTTGCCTGTGTCTTGAGTTGTATGTCGTCCTCTCCACTATGACATTTGCTGAGCATGAGTAGTATAGTGGCAGACTTGTATTAGTGTTTCGAGAGTAGTGCGTCTTGTTCCTCTAATAGTCTTGTCTCCTTGTGTTTTGTTTCATTCTGTCTATCTTCTGTATCCATCGTGAGCAGTGTGAGGATTTTGGACATACTGTCCAGAGAGAGAGCCCCATCACTTAGTGTGCCGGCGGGCAACCAACCCTGCTTCAAAGGCCCTTATGCATTGACACTATGCATAATGGATTTTGTATAGGCCCATGAATTTGCATAGGCCCATGCATAAATCATATGCATAAGTTCTTAGTTTAACTTATAAGTTTTTTAAGAATAGTTTTAACTTAATCTAACTATGAAAAAAGCTGCTCATTCAAAATTGCTAATCTCTCCTCCAACCCACATTAAGAAGGTTTGATGTAGTATTCATGAAAAATAGCTTCCTAAATATTATAAAAAAGATTTAAAAAATGGGATAATTGTCTAAAACATTTAGAAGCCACAATTTGTGAAATGCCCCAATTCGGGCTTTCAAAGAAAGAGCCATGTAGAGACTATTCTATGGTTCAATGAAATCCTATTATAAATATTTCAAGGTTTTTTTTTCCTAATTGGTCTTTATTCTTCAAATTAAAGTTTTTTTTAGGGAATTCAATTTGTGCATCATTAATAATTCATAAAGCGAACACCCCATTTCGATCCTAGACAATTTTCACATAATTCATAAAGCGAACACCCTGTTTCGATCCTAGCATATAATTATCTCCCTGATCTAGGAAATCTCTAAGGTTCTAGATGTTAAAAAAACAAAGCATGTATTTAAGGTTTTTTGGGTTGTATACATGAGAAGTTGTTGTATCATTGGTGAAACAAACATGTGATAAATTCTTTATTTTATAGTTTGGAATTTTCCTAGCATATACTCATTGGGTTATTCTAAAGTTGAAAGTTGGAGCACTTCCCCAACATTTCATGCTGGGGTACTTGTTTTAGAGTTAAATGTTGGGGCACTCGGTGGGTTATTCTCGAGTTAAATGTTGGGGGACTTGCCCCATCCTTTAACTTGCCCATAAATTCCTAAAAATGAAAAGGGATAAAGTATAAGCCTAATTGTGTACCACTTGTTCTAGAATTAAATGTTGGGGCTTGCCCCATAAAATGAAAAGGAATAAAGTACAAGCCTAATTGGGTATCCCACTTGTTCAATTCAATTTATAAAAAAAAAATGATGGTTCTTTATGGCTACTTGATTTTGTGGCCATAACAAAGGGCACCCTATCATCTATGACCTTTTTTGTGCCAATTTTAAGAGCACCCAAAATTATGGCCTTCCTTTTGGACAACCAAAAGTATGTTTGACCACCATTATGGCCCTTCTTTTGGAGATTTTTCTTGTAGTGGTACTTCATTTTGATTAGTTTAAGAAATGTTTCACTCATGATTATATGGAGAAACGGTCTAGCATTCTTCTCTCTCATTACTCAACATGGAAGAAGAAATGATTTACTATGATATTTTGGAAGTAAAGCTTAATAAGATCTAAGAGTGAGGTGGAATTCAAAGCCATCTACATGCACATGCTTATAAATTTATAGGTGGAATATTTTGACATTCCCTTGCAATATGTGAGTAAATATTCATTTTGGATATGGTGAGAATCATTGGCTATTTAACAAGGTAGGAATCAATGAGAGGGTTTGTGAAAACAATCATTATCATGGCCATCTTTGTAGATAGCATGAAGAAGTATTTTTCTTTACTTAAAGGGTAAACATTATGACAAAATAAAATCTTTCATGGATTGACTCGTTTTATTTGTCATTCTCAAGCCAAGAGAAAGAAAAAGTAGAAGAAGAATGCATGATTTCATTGAGCACATGCATTTTTGAGTCAGTATTTAACCAAGTGAGGCACTATTGTAACTTTTAATGAGTGCAAGGTTTTTCAAAAACTATTTCTTTGGCACTCTTATCTTGTGGGGAAGAGAGAGACGTATATATACTAAACTCTCTTTTTCCCTAGTATTAGGAGAAGTATCAAATTGAGCACAACCACCTATCGTAGAAATGGCCAAAAGGTAGAACAAATGTTACCAATGCACCCAAGGAAGATCGTTTAGAATATGTTTTTACAATGAATCAGATACATTTAAAAACTAAACTTATATGGATCTTTGTGGTGGTTGTATGCATCCATTTAAAAAAAAATGTATGGATGAATATTTCAATGTCAATTGACATTATTGTGAATTTTCCATACAGCCTATCAAGCCAATGCTTAATACATCTTTATTATTGAAAAAACGTGTTTAACTAATTCAATCTTTTTCTCTCTCTCGATATACAAACAAATTCTATATTAAAATATTTGACTTCAAAAAATCATATGTATGAATTCCAACATTGTCAACTTCTTACTTTAAGAACATAGTTTTTCATATTATAAAGGCACAAATTGCATCTTTTAAGGCAATCAAGGGTATTAATTAGTATTTACAAATATTGTTCTTTCACAAAGGTGTGGGTATGAGTATGTACGGGTATGGTTCTTTCACAAAGGTGTAGGTCTTGGTCCAACATTGTCAACTTCTTACTTTAAGAACATAGTTTTTCATATTATAAAGGCACAAATTGCATCTTTTAAGGCAATCAAGGGTATTAATTAGTATTTACAAATATTGTTCTTTCACAAAGATGTGGGTATGAGTATGTACAAATATAGTTCTTTCACAAAGGTGTAGGTCTTGGTTAAAAAAAGTTCATACATTGAACTAATAGTAGACATCAACAAAATCACATGTATATAGTTATGAGGTGGCTATATGCATAATTACAAGGAAGCATATTGCAAAGCTAATAAATAGTAAAATATCAATTTGTGGAAGTTATGACATTGAATTCTATGCACTTACATTGTGTGTGAGCACTCCAAGAAATTGATTGTTGGTTAAAGTATCAAAGCATAGTGGAAGACATGAAAAATTTGCAATGATCATAAAATGTGTATAAAATAAAAAAACAACAACATTGAAATGATGTTGTTCCTCTTGTCTATCTTTGAGATTTAAAAGAAACATTTGTTCACTATCACTGATTTTGGAGCATCTTTATCTTTAATTCTTGGCTCTATTAAAAACTTTAAAGTGTAGCACCTTGCAAAGTATTTCATGAGTTTTTTTAAAAAATATTATGTACGGTACCATGAGCTTGTTTATAAAGTCCCCAAAAAATAATTAAGAATGTTAGTAATGTTGCAGTGTTTTATTTGAAAGTTATATATGCAATTGAAGGTGTGTTTTGATTAAGACAAAGCTTGAAAACTTTAAATAAGTACACAATATTTCTTATTATATTCTTATGTGTGGTAGTCAAAATGTACATGCCCTGTGCCTATATTTACAAAAAAAGTTTTTTCTAAAGTTGAAGAAATCGGGTCTCATCCATAACGACATAACATTTGCATTCCTAAGTAGTAGCTTCTCTAAGAACCACTTAGGAAGAAATGACTACACTATCATGGATTATCACTCCTTGACTAAAGTGACAAAGTAACTTGCAAGCACACTTGCCACCTCATGCATGTAGGGATGCTTGAGCATGTGCATAACTATTGTGAAAATTGACCACATTTTTAGAGGACAAGGGTAAGAGGTCTACAGATTCTTTTAGGTCCACCTTAGCTTCGTTTGTAATCCAACTCAATTGCTACAGTAAATAGCTACTTGCTAGTAATCTTCTTGTGGAGACAAGTTGAGTATATGTGTGGAAATTGGTTGGAGAAAGATGAGAATGACACAAAAGGTACATATAACATGTGATACATTCAGTTCAACAATTTTCCATAGAAGATCAATGTCTTGTATATGAATGTGTTTGAATACCTTATATATGGTTTAATGCTCATGTATATCCATATCTTAGTGTAACTTTCGGAGGTGGGAAAAATAAAAGGCATATAAACTCTAGATTTAAAAGCTGTTGTACTCATAAACCATTCAACTTCTCCTTGAGTTTTTTTAAAAATGTCTTTATATACCTTGTTTGCCTTGAGCTTCAACCTCGTATCTCCAAATTTTCACACTATTTTGGTGGAGTTGTATGCATGCACGCCACACTTTATCAAGGATTATACAAGGGGTACTATTATGTATACACTTTACTTTATTGAGATGCGGAGAGTCGATGATGAGAATCCATTCATACACTACTTTTTTCACTCTCTTGGTGGGGTATATAATCACACATTCATGCTTATTGTTCTCTTTAATTGAATAGAAAGTGCACATTGGTAAGCTCTAATCAAATTTTATTGGTATGCTTTTTATTCCTTGAGCATTATGAGGCCACACACGAGCTGCCAAAGTTTGATACAAGCCCTAAGTATTGTCAAGGAAAGACTCATTTCCTTGGGTGCATGTTTCCTAACCCCAGTATTTTATCTTAATAAATAAAGTCAATTAGCAACACAACTTTATGCCTTGCCAAACAACGACACAATCATGCCTTTGACTTGTTATTCCTCTGATTAGCACATACTTATTGGCTTTGATTAAGGGAGGAGGGGCAAGGTTTTTCATTGGACTTTGATATTTAAAATAGCACATTCTTATCTGCTTTCATTAAAGGAGGAGGGAAAAGGGAATTGATGGGACATTTTTGGCCTTTTGGTGTCTTCCACTTTTTCCAATTGCCTCCCACTTTAACCAGATGCCTTCTTGCACAATCCTCTATATAACATGTTAGCATGTGGGAGCATTGGATTGTGAGCAAGTTCGAAATCACTTAAGGAGGGGGTTCCATCATTTGGCATTGTGAGAAACACTTGGAGCTTGCATTGGGGTGTGCATGTGTGTGTGTGTGTGTGTGTGAGAGAGAGAGAGAGAGAGAGAGAGAGAGAGGGAGAGAGCTCAAAGGGAGCCTTGAATTGATTCTACACTATGTAAAATGGCTTGGATTTGATAAATTTGCTTTAAAGGGCGCCATGGTTTCACTTTGAACTTCTAATTATTGAAAAAATCGCTTCAAAGGGCGCCTTAATCTCGCTTGAAGTTACCAAATTATTACTAGAATTGTCGTCAGAATTGAGAAAAATTGCAGCACCTTGATTTCCCTAGCATTTCTATATTATAATCAAAGCCGTGCCAATTCCATTACAGTTGCCCATTTCTGTAGCTGCCCATTGATCTTAAAGAAGCAGAAAAAATTGGTGGGCGATTGTTGGGCTATGGCGGGCGATCATGTTGATGCTTTAAACATGGCCAATAGAGAGCCTGCAGAAGAGCCTGTGAACCTTAACATGCCTCAAGGCTTTGCTCATGGCGTGTAAGTACTCAATTCTGCCTTTATTATATAAACTAATAGCATTTAATCTCTTAATTGCGCAATTAAAAACTTAAAAAATTTTCCCCTTGAAGAAAAGATTCTGCAAAGTGGAGGTTTCGAGGGGTTTAAAGAGGAAGGGCTAGCTGGGTAAACCTGCAGGTGGCTCATTCTTTTCTGTGCATGCTCAATGCTTTGTGTGTGGGCAGAAGCTTTATTGTGGGCATTTGGCTTCATCTCTATGGGCATACCCTTTGTCAATGGGCATGTTATATGCCTATGAGCATGTGGATTGCATGTGGCTTCATGTCTATGAGCATGCTATTGTCCTGTTATGCCAATGCATAACATGGAGCATAAATGCCCATAGCATAAAGCCACATGCAGTTGCAATGTTTACAGAAATTACATGCTACTATGAGCATGCTATGTCTTTGGGCATGTAATGTTCATGTCATGCCTTTGAGCATTGGAACTGCATATGGCTGTTTGTCCATGGGCATGTTATGTTCCATGTTTTGTCTATGGGCATATTATGTCCAATGTCATGTCTAAAGGCATGTTAGGTTCGTGTTATATCTCTGGGCATGTTTATGTTCCATGTCGTGGCTATGGGCATGTTGTCTTGTGGATTTGTGCTTGGCTTGACTGTAGGATAAAGGGTTGTGTTGTAGGCCTGTCGAGGAGATCGACATCACTAAAGTGCCTCGCTCTGGATGGTGCTGTTCCTCTTCCCCTGTATCAGAAGGATCAGCTGTGGATTGTGATTTCTCTCTCTCTTCTGGCAATTCTAACAGGCCGCCACGGGCAGACAGTTCACCATTGCAAGCAGAAAATAATGCTGCCTACTTCTTGTGGCCTCCAGCATACCGGCTTCATGGCACTGCCATGGAGAGAACAGCATACTTCTATGGCCTGCAAAAGGAATTAAACTCAGAGATTAGTGAGAGGGCACCGAGCGGTCCACAAGCAGCAACACTTTTAGACTTGATGACCATTCGAGCATATCATAGCAAGCAACTACGTCGAGTCAGCGTGGGAACTGCAGTTGGGTTCCGTACAAAGCAGGGTGTTCTGACAGACGTTCCTGCCATTATTGTGTTTGTGGCTCGGAAAGTGCAGAAAGCATGGCTCCATGAAGGCCAGAGACTTCCTGTCCACCTTGAGGTAGCATGTGATACACAGCTAACAACATGTACTATTAACACTTAGTAACATGTATTTATGATAATAAATGCTGATGTACTCAAGTTGCAGCGGGCGCAATACTGTGAAATGACTGTGTAACATGGGATAATAGCGTGCCAGCCTGTGTTGCAGGGGCCCGGAGGTGTTTGGTGTGATGTTGATGTCGTAGAGTTTGCGTATCACTGCGCACCAGGTTTCACTTCCAAGGAGCAGGTTTACACAGAATTGGTGGAAGGTTTGCGGGGAAATGATCCATACATTGGTCCAGGATCTCAGGTATAAATTTATTCTTATGTACTGTGCTGCCTCTTGGACGCTGACAGGGATGCCATAGCACTGCATCTACTCTTGGAAATTGACACGGATATGCCTTAGCGTGTATAAAGCCGTGTATTAAGCTAACTGCTTTTCTTTCTTTGTTACCTCATCAGGTTGCAAGTCAAGAAACTTATGGTACTCTTGGAGCCATAGTGCAAAGTAGGACGGGGGCTTGTCAAGTTGGCTTCTTGACCAACAGGCATGTTGCAGTGGATTTAGATTACCCAAATCAAAAGATGTTCCATCCACTGCCACCGAACTGCGGGCCGGGTATCTATTTGGGCGCAGTGGAGAGGGCGACATCATACATCACAGACGAGCGGTGGTACAACATCTTTGCAAGTGTGAACCCAGGTATTTTGCTTCATTATATACACACGTTCTAAGCAATTGAGTTATACATTCATGAGTTGAAGTCTTATGTAACAACTTCTATGGTGGGTGGGTCATGATGGGACAGAGACGTTCGTGCGAGCCGATGGTGCATTTATCCCATTTGGAGATGGATTTGATATGTCAATGGTGACCACCACCGTTAAAGGGGTCGGAAACATGGGGAAGGCCAAGTTTATTGATCTGCTAGCTCCTGTCGGTAGCATAGTGGGGAGGCAGGTAATGAAAGTTGGTAGAAGCACAGGACTAACTAGAGGTAGCATCATGGCCTACGCTCTTGAGTACAATGATCAGAGAGGCATTTGCTATTTCACAGACTTCCTCATTGTAGGAGAAAATAAGCAGGCTTTTGATTTGGAAGGAGATAGTGGCAGCCTCATATTAATGATTGAAGAGGGCAGAAAATTGCCTAGACCTGTGGGGATGATCTGGGGAGGAGTGGCAAACCGTGGACGCCTCAAAGTGCGAAATGGGCATGGACCTGAGAATTGGACAAGTGCTGTGGATCTCGGGCGTCTCTTAGATCGTCTCCAACTTGAATTGATCACCAGCAATTTTGCTCTTGCAGGTGAGCTTTGCTTACTCACATATCCAAGCTACGTAGTATCAACTCGTGCAACTTACAGTTCATGATGTGAAAACCCATGCACACATCCGATCTACATATCAAACTGGGGACACTTACAATTGCATGCCTTGAAATCAGGGCACACGTGCAACGTACATGTTGGCTGTCATTGGGCACCCTAATAAATAGTTTGATCACTTTTTCTGAGTTGAACTGACATTCTTACACATGTGCAGATGCCATTAAGAAACAACGATGGCTGGCAGCCACTGCAGGAGAATGTTTATCAAGGCCCCTAAGCATATACCAACCCATAGAGGCCAACCAGCATCCTGTATTCAAGACTGCCAAAATCAAATTACGGAAAAGAATCCATCGATTGGCTCAAGGCGAGTTAGGTCATCTCGAGGACCGTGATTGGACTCTAGTTAATCCATCAGATTTTGATGTTGAACCCATTGACTTCATGAAAGAGCACGACTCCGGGGTGGAAGAAGCAGAGAGGAACACAGGATATGAACCAGGCGAGCATGTGCCAGCTCTAAAGAATGTTGGCAATGAAGACCATTCATGTGGCCTTCATCTGTATGATATGCATGCAAAGCAAGGATGGCTATGAGATATGTAAGAAATGAAGTTTCTTTGCCTAAAAATGATTGTCATGTTTTCCTCAATTTGTAAGCTTGGGATATGCTCAATTTGGGGTTCATTGGACTCTAGGGAGCAGGGGAACTAGTCATGGGGTTAAAGAGAGAGTTGATGGGACAATTTTGCCTTGTGGTGCCCATAACTTTGCATCATAACATGCTCCCCAATTGCCTTCTTACATAGCATCCAACAATCCTGTATAAACATGTTAGCATGTGGGAGAATTGGTTTGTAAGAAGCTTGAACTTTGTGATGGTGATAAACACTGGGGGAGGGGGTATGTGTGTGTGTGTGTGTGTGTGTGTGTGAGAGAGAGAGAGAGAGAGAGAGAGAGAGAGAGAGAGGATTATTATTATTATTATTTTTTTATTTTTTTTGGGGGGGGGGGGGGGGGGGGTTGTTGGGGAAGAGAAAGCAAAGAACCATCCATGTTGTGGGGGTGAGCTAGGGTCCTTGTTTTTGGTCATGTTATTTGTCCCACATCGGAGTCTTTTGATGTGACCTTTTGTTGCCTATATAAAGGCCAGTTTTCTGGAAAAGTAACTAAGTCTTCTGGTCATTTGCCTATACTCACTTGTATGCAACTTTATCTCGTGTTAACCACATCATCATTAGTGTTAATTATCTTATTAATCATGTCGGTTATTCACCTTAGCTTTTGCAACCCTAATTTTTAACATGGTATTAGAGTCAGAGTCATATTCACTAACCTCATCGTTAACCTTTGCTTAATATCCTTAACCCTCATTTCTTTCCCCTCTTTAGAAAAATGCAGTTTTTAGTGTTTGATGATATCTCCTTCCATACTCAACCAAATCTAAAACTTTTTGGATTAAAATGAAGCGCTTTCATAGCTCTATCCACACCTAAAAGAGCTTGGCTCAATTGCAACTACATTATGCAAGAAACGGCTATAGGTTGGCACAAATGCAACATAAAAATGTAGAAATTGGCACATTCTTAACGAATTGGAAGACATCCTCTTAGGGGGTGATTAATTGGTGGTATAAGCTTCTCACATATCATCTTGAAGCATTTCATCAACCGGTTGAGGAGAATCAACATTCTCTTTATTTTGTCATTAATCAGGTGATTTTCTCTAAATACCTTGAGGTTTTTAGATGCATGATTTTTATCCTCCAAAATCAACTAGTTTTTATGTCTATCTTTTAAGGTGCACTAATCTTAATTAAGATATATCATTAAGCATTAATCATGGTTGTAAAGAATTAGACATTGCTCTATTGAACATAACCAGAGGGTAAGACCCTTCATCATTATAATGGCATCTCACTCCATGAATTAGGATAGATTTGATGGGAATGGGTTCCACACTTGGCAAATGCAGGTCAAGTATCATCTCATGAGGGAAAGTCTTTGGAGTGTGGTTAATGGGAAAGAGAAGAAGCCTTCTACTAGAGATGTTGAGCTTACATCAATCGTTAAAGATGATAAAGCATTGACTATTATTACATTGGCACTTAGTGATAACTATATTCATCACATCTCTAATCTTGAGTCTTCTCTAGAAGCATGGGAAGCACTTGACAAATTATTTGTTGGGGCAAAAGGAAAGAACTCTAAGATTGCATTGAAGATTGAGTTCTTTGAGTTAAAGTTGAATCCACATGAGTCTTTTGTTACTCATGTTAATCATATCGGTCTTATGACTCACCTCTCGGCCATTGGAGCACTAGTAGAAGAAGATGATGCAATTAGTTGGGCAGTATGATGGGCTGCAGACAAAGCACCTGCATGTGTGGTAAAACAGGGTAGCAAGGCAATAAGGTTGTTATGTACCTACTAGTGCTAGCCCTGGGTTTAGAAGAAAGTAGGCTAATATGTCACCATTTGGCCGCCCTAGTGGCTCTTGCCTATTTCATACCAAGGTACAAGAGGCCAAGGAGCTTCATGCCACCCGTACTGAGGCAAGAACTCATGTCACCTACAGGAGGCCAAGCCATATGCTACTCATAGTGTGTCCATAATGTGGAATCTGAGTTTTAGGGTTCCCACTGAGCCAATTCCATGCTCAGGTTCTAGGTACGGAAGATATATCCATTGCATAATGCATGTGCACGCATCTTAGCTCGCTTGAAACTGATTTCACATGACTTATTTTCATGTGATTGCCTGCTATGACGTGTCCAGTTCATGGGCAGGGGATGCCCACATGTGAACCATGAAAATGCTATGTATTCTGACATGGTTTAAGGCATGTGAATAGGTGGTAAGTATGTTGTTTAAAATTTTGGGCAAAGGTTTGATAACCTTTGGGCATTCGGACTTCATTAAAGTCCGGACATCCCAAGGGCCATGTGTGGACATAATTTATTTTTGGGCACGGGCTTGGGTCAATTAAATCCCTCTTTTGGTCAATGAATGCCCAGACCATGTGTGTGTGGGCAGCCTTTTACTGCTGTGATGACCTTCTGTTCTTATTACTGCCTACCAGCTGTAACTTGCAGTTATACCTTATTGTGTGGTACACATACTATATTTGGTTGCACTCTATTGCCATCTTCTAACACCTCTCCATACTGCCCACCAACACCTACCTGCTTCTATCTACAACACCTACTGCTGGTACCTGTGCTTGAGTACTTGCTCTTCTACAAGTACTACTTGCTTGAATACCTGCTCTTCTATAGGTACTTGTTCCTGTTCATATTACTACTGGGGAATAGCTCCACTGCTTAGCCACCTGCTCCTTTCCCGCGGCATTAGGGGCACCATAATTGGCATCACTGCTGGGGAATAGCTCCACTACATTGTTGGGAGAAATAGCTCCATTGCTTAGCCACCATTGCATCTTGAAAATTCTGTGTGTTTGTGTGTTGTTGTTTAAATAGTAACGAGATTATGCTAACAAGGAAACATTAGAGTAGGAAAATCAATTTTATTTATGGATTATTGTTGCATTTTATGCTCGTTTTTGCATTCTGTATGATTCTTACTATCATTATTTTGCTTCCTGTTTCCCTTAATCTCCCAATGCTTTCACCATTTTTCTTCTGTATGATTCTTGCTATTATTTTGCTTCTTGTTACCCTTAATCTCCCAATCCTTTCACCATTTTTGTAATTTCTATAATTTTTATTTTATTTTTTTAGTTTTTTTGTTTTGCTATGAAGTTTTTTTTCAAAAAATTGTAATTGGGTCTTGAAATTGATTTTGTTTGGGTATTTAGATCCTAAAATCAAAATCTGGGCATAGGGTAAATCCTAATTTATACTTGTTTACATGGCAAATGTTGGTCTCTCACCAACATTTGGATTTGAGTGGGTGGATTAGAGAGATTAATTTTGAATTAATTTCTATATAAAAACCTAGTTTTTTATTAGGCTTAATCCAATAATCCCATTGAATTCGGTCCACTAATTATGCCAGGTGTTCCCACTTGGGTTGGATAATGTAGTAAATGCACCTAGTTGTACTCTCACCAAACATGGCAGAATCTTAGGAGATGGTCTTCACGTCCTAGAAATAGTGAAACCACCTGAACTTGAAGTATAAACGTGGACATGAAAAATAGAAACAAAACTCGGATTACAAAATAGAAAAAATATAAATTAAAAAAAGTAAAAGAAATAGTTGTCGCTCCATAGTCCAAAAAAAATTAAAAATTTTCAAAAAAGTGCACGCACAAATTTGCCAGATATTTGTTTTAGGCAACTTCTTGTGTATGACTCCAAAAAATTATAAATTCCCATAGTAAGGGGCCCTCAACTATAGGAACTAACACTTGGCTAGCTCGAAAAAAATATGCCATTTCTTTACTGTAGTATTGTTCAAAGACACCTAAAACCCACTTTTCACAAACTTGGGCAATACTATTAAAAAATAATTAAAAATTTAAAAAGCACAAAAAGGGTACCTAAAATAGCCTAAAATGACATACAATTGTGAAATGGGCGCGTTTTAGAAACTGTCACAGGACCCTTTAATCTTCTTGAAGAAATAATTAAATACTCACAAAATACATCAAAAAAATTAAAACAAACACTTGAATTAAATTGAAATTAAAACAAACACTTGAATTAAATTGAAATTAATTAACATAGCATAACACAAAAGCAAAGGAAAGAAAATAACATCACCATTAAGACAAGATTGGGTGCAATCTCCCTCCCCATGCCATGTAGCTCCACTTCCACGACATGAGTATTTAGAGAATTTTTATTTCATAAAAATAGCCCAAGGAGCTAAGAATAGGTGAGCGTACAAATTGGGCTTCCTTTTCCCACTTTTGGGGTATTGCTTTACACATTTTTAATCATATGAAGTCTCCTAAGATTTATACATATAAAAACCTTTGCCCAAACAAAATTGCCAGTGGGTCTTGTTACATAAAATGACTATGTGCACATTTACACCTATACATTAATCTTGTGCCCACTTGCATATTCCATTAAACTGAATCCTGCACAAATAAAATTAAACATATTTTTGTAAGATTATTAATTCATAAAAAATGTGAACAAATATATACCTATAACAGTCCTTCCGTTTGAGGAAGCAATTGTCCTCAATTGCATAAAAGAAAATGTTACAACAAAAAAAAGTCTCGTGCGACACGAAAATTGGTGATGCTTGCACCATCATCAAATCACAAATAATAAAAATAATATGATATAGATAAGATCCCTTATGTGTGACACATAGACATTGCTCTTCACCACAAACACAGTATATATTCACCACTTGTTTCACTATGATGAGAGTATCACTATGTACACATCATCTAGCATGGTGTGAGCTGCCACTTGTTACACTCCAATGAGCATGGCATATCAATTGCATAAACCACTTGTTTCACTTCAACCATGTGCAGTTGTCAAGCATAGTCCACTTGTTTCACTTGACCACAATACAGTTGTCAAGCACGGCACTACTTGTTACACTTTAACAACATACACCCGTCAAGCACGGTCTCAAGCTATGCTAATACCACTAGCTAATCAGTATTTAATGTGAAGTCACCTACGATACCAATTCACTCTAGGATGGCACACTAGTGTCCGGGCGTCTCTCGTACAACTAAAGGATGGACATTATGTAACATCCCTTCTGCTTAGATAAGCAACTGACCTCAAATGCTTGTTTGCTTATGTGAGCAAAGGAGATCAATTGTCATATACTATATAAATTCAAGTATGTTTACTAACAAAATACATTATATCAAGGACTTCTATGTGTAATAAATTCTAGTGTCCCATACCACTAGAAATTATCCCACACAGATGTAGAGATAAGTATGCATTGGAATCCTTCACATAGGATTAATCTCGTGTCCCATACCACAAGATTAATACATAGTGAAAAATCCATAAAGTATAATTCAAGATGGAAGGGCTGGTTCCTTCAAGAAGTTCTACTTTTGATGCATAAAATCTCTGCTTGAGTTTACCAAAAGTGTTAAATTATAAAATGCAATAAATATGTTACCTCAAGAGTCTGAGTAGTCATCGTGGTATTCTTCTTCTCCATCTTCATCGATCATATTGAGTCTTAGAAGGTGTTTGAGTCACCGTTTGAAAGATAAAACTTATTTAGAAATATTTCAAGAATTATTTACTTAAACTATGAAGGATAGGAGCTTACTTGCAAGAAGGTGTTTGAGTCACCATTTGAAAGATAAAACTTATTTATAAATATTTCAAGAAGTCGTCATGGTATTCTTCTTCTCCATCGATCATCTTGAGTCTTAGAAGGTGTTTGAGTCACCGTTTGTTGAAAGATAAAACTTATTTAGAAATATTTCAAGAATTATTTACTTAAACTATGAAGGATAGGAACTTTGCAAGCGTCAAACAACCTTGCTGCAGAATACATCATTAAAAGGTCACAAATATTGCAACTATATATATGTTTTAATTATGGAAAATAGAGGGACTTACTTGGGAGTGATGGAATTATTCTGAAAAAGAAATGCTATATGGTACCAAACAATTTAAATGTAGTCATACATCTCGAATTAATTAGTGTCAATTTTAAACACAGAAAACAATTAATGAATGGGTTGAATACGTACTCACATGATGTTGGGGAAGCACATCTACATGGTAAAATGTTAGATAAACAAATATAAATATATCTGATGCAATTAATAATCATAGATAAGAAAAATTACCTCAAGGTGTGATGAGTTGACAATAAACAATAAAAGTGGTGTTCAAATATCAGAAAAATATGAAAACCCTTGAACTTTCGCACATTGTTGTGGCTATCCTGAAAATATTGTGATCTTTGCAACATAAAAATAATTAGACTAGAACAAAGGATTTAGGGTCTCTTCCAAGCCTTGAGATAAGGTCTTACTCCCAAAAGCTAAAGCTTTTTGAGGTTTTCAACAAAGCTTTCTTTTCCTTTTTATGGAAATTAAAGCATGGAAACTATATTTTTCAGACAATTTGTAATTAAAAACTAGAAAATATACGTTGAAATAATTAATTTTACACATGCAAATGAAACAATCATCCTTAAAAAATTGTGATAATCTCAACAATGACTTATGAAATTTATTTGGATTTAAAAGGATATTGTTTGACCATTTTAAACAAATTTAAAGGATTGAGGAACAATAAATTAAGGTTTAATTGTAAACAATATACTCTCAAAATGCTTGAATATTTGAAATAAAAATATAAATAGAGAGAGTATAGTAAATACTTAGCTTAGATATCGTATTGGTTGGCTGCAAAATAGTTGATTGGACAACACAAAATATGCATGCAATAATTTAATTAATTTACAACTGGTAAAGAGTAATCGTAAATGAAGACTTAGCTCATGATTTGTGGGAGCCGAGTCTCGATGGTGATGTTTCCTGTCATTGCTCCAAAGAACTGGCCATCTAAAAAAAATTCTTCAAGGGGATTGTTAAAAACAAAATATGCACTTTTAAAAGCTTTAATTATATATATATATATATATATATATATATATATATATATATATATATATATATATATATATATAAAAGCTTTAATGATTAAACTTTAAAGTATAAGCTTTGGCCTTTTAAAAGAAAACAAAAAGTTTTATGAAAATGATAGAGATTTTAGAAAACTAAAGTTTAACTAGAATTTGATTTATTTATTTATATTTTTAAATAGATAAAAGAAAAGCTTTAATCAAAGCATTATTACAAAGCTGAAATTTTAAGCTTTTTGATCTAAAGCTCTAAAAAAAAGTTTTCTTGTGGCTATCTGCTGCCAACTACCACCATTTTTTATAATAAAATTTAATAAATATATTTATAAGAAAGAAAAAGGCTTTCATATATATATATATATATATATATATATATATATATATATATATAAACTAAGCTTTAATTAATCTTAGTAGTAGGGCTTTAACCATAGCTTCATAAGGAAGCTTTTAAAAGCTCTTTTATATATATATATATATATATATAATTTTATTTTATTTCTTTTATAAAAGCTTAAGTAAAAGTTTTTAAGTAAAGCTTGTTACATAAAGTTTATTAAAGCTTAACAAAGCATTTTTGCCAACATAAGCTTTATTATTTAAAGCTTACAAAGCTTTTTATTAATATAAGCTTTATTAGTAAAAGCTTATAAAACTTTTATGGGCCAACTAATCGGCGCAGTGAATCTAGACAGAAGGAGAGAATTTGCGCCTACGTGACGTGAGGAAGAGGAGAGAGAGAGAGAGAGAGAGAGAGAGAGAGAGAGAGAGAGAGAATTCAACGTTGTTGCCGTCGGATGGAGACGTTGCTTGCCCGTGAAGGAAAAACGGTGCGGCCCGTTAAAGGAGAAATTGGGTGGAGGAAAATTTTATATATATATATATATATATATATATATATATATATATATATATATATATATATATATATATATATATATATATATATATATATATATATATATATATATATAGCCTACTCAAAAGCTTTAGTAGAGAAATTTGTGCCGAGCGCTGAATTGAGGAGGAGAAAAAAAAAATCCCAAAGGCAATTTTGAAAAACAATTTCTCTGAACAATCCTCATCTGTTTATGATGGAATTCTTGAGGTTGCAGTAGTTTAACAATCTGATTATGGTTCTCAATGCTCCTCTCCTTTTGCTGATTCAATCTGTTAACGGACAGATTTTGAAGAGGATTAGTGTTGAGGAAGGTGGTTTTGTGGTTTTGAGAAACCCACTAATGGTTTTCCACCTAGTTTTACCCATTGGACAATAGATTGATGGAGATTTATTATCCAATGGTTAAAAACAAGTCTTCTTTCAACCATGTATAAACATAAATCCATAAACGTGTTCTTCTTCAATTTAAATTAAAAAAAAAACTAAAATCACCTCTGTTTTTGTCTCTTTCACCTCTTTGTCCACAAGTTTTGGACCGCCTTCGAGAAGATTAAATTAAACCAAAGCGCTGATACCACTGTCTCACGGGACCCTTTAATCTTCTTGAAGAAATAATTAAATACTCACAAAATACATCAAAAAATTAAAACAAACACGTGAATTAAATTAAAATTAATTAACATAGCATAACAAAAAAGTAAAGGAAAGAAAATAACATCACCATCAAGACAAGATTGGGTGCAATCTCCCCCCCTGCCGTGTAGCTCCACTTCCACGACATGAGTATTTAAAGTATTTTTATTTCATTAAAATAGCCCAAGGAGCTAAGAATAGGTGAGCGTACAAATTGGGCTTCCTTTTTCCACTTTTGGGGTATTTCTTTACACATTTTTAACCATATGAAGTCTCCTAAGTATAAAAACCTTTGCCCCAAATAGAATTGTTAGTGGGCCTTGTTACATAAAATGACTATATGCACATTGACACCTATACATTAATCTTGTGCCCACTTGCATATTCCATTAAACTGAATCCTACACAAATAAAATTAAACATATTTTTGTAAGATTATTAATTCATAAAAAATATGAATAAATATATACCTATTAACAGAAACGGATTTAGAGAAAAGCTCTTCCACCCAACTAGGCTTCTACTAGCCCACCCTTGGCTAGGGACATTCTTCAAGGACTCGGTTCAGCATGGTGCAAGGACTCTTGGATAGTGAGACTTTATTTGATCTTGGATCAATGGAAGGACTACAAGACCTAGGGAGAGAAAACCTTGCTCAAACAACGAATGTAAGACTAGCCACCACTAGCTAGATTGATCGCATGTCCAATTACTTCAAGGGTTTGGCTTTGACTGTAGCTTGTGGACATACCCATGTAATGTATCAAACTCGTGATGAAGGAGTTGCGGTCAACTCCTAACATAGCCTTGTCACATACGAACCCCATGTACGTAGATATTCCTGTCCACATAGAACCTATCGTGAGCCACCGGCAACCCAGCACATGTTGAAATAAACCTTGCACAAAGCTTTTTGCCAGATGGCAAGACATAAGAGAAAGTGGAAGAAGTAGAGGCCTTGATTCGAGCTGCTAAAGCAAAAGAGGAAGAAACTCTATGCCAAGTCCAATGGAGATTAGCAACTTAAATTGCACCAAGAGCTACCCAAACTGAACATCTATTCTATTCCACAAGGCTATGTGGGAATCCATGAACCTACGAGCATGAGCTTCACATTTCTAGACCGTAGAGATATGCCTACATAAGATAGTACTCAGCACCATTCTAGACCCTATGGTGTTGAGTACTACACCACTCATAATAGCACATGTAACCAGCCCCACAACGTCACCTATTAGTCTCATGCCTTGGTCACAACTGTGGCACAACCACAATCTCACGGCAACCCCCACAGTCATTGCTCTAAGCCTAGTTAACACATCCATATCACCTATTTGTTGCTCGGACCATTGGAGGATCCTTCACCCCATATTCTCCATCATTGCATCTCCCTCTACTTTGCCATTGCTACAAATGCACCCAAGGGGGATATCTTCAAAAATAACTAGACCATTGGCACCATTAGCCCATATTTCACCAACATCCATTGGCACCCACACTGAAGCTTCTATACAACCCTCCACTTATCAAACTCATGTTACTCCATCGGGATTCATACCACTATATGCTTGTATGTAGTTGCCTTCATACACAAGCATTGGGGAGAGCAGTATAGCTGAAAGTATAGCACCTATCATGAGAGATAACAGATGGAGTAACTCTGGAAGGCTACACATATCGAGAAGGTCATGCATAAGTTTAATGGAGAGTGTGATCCTAGAAGAGACTTCAAATTTTTTTATCAAGGTTGTGAAGCCGTGGTGGGTGAGAGGAATGAGCTTGCAAAAGATCAAGGCCTTTAGCCTTACACTAGATGGCAAGGTTGGTGATTGGTATCTAACCATAAGAGTTGAGGAGCGTTAAAACTTTATGGGCCTTGGAAGGTTATTCCTAAAGCAGTTTGTGCATGAAGGAGCCTTGTGGAGTGTGGCTTCATAGCTACACAAAGTTGAGAGAGAAGAAGATGAGTCAGTGAGAGATTTTATTAGTCGACTTAAGAATTTGAACTCTCATTGTGCACTACATGAGTGCTTCTCAAATAATCAATTGCTTGATCAATTTATCCATGAGATTAAGCATGAGAATATCTATAATGGCTTGGTCGTTGTAGGTATCTCCACATGGGATGAAGTCACAACTATGCTATCTAACTAGAGGATAATTTGATATGATAAAGCGAGTCAGAGCTTCAGATTCTAAGTTTGTTGCATCAGCTATAGCAGTCGTAGCACCACAATTGTAAAACCTATAGCTAAAGGTAGTACTTTAGCACAAATGTGGATTGACTTCTCAAAGGCTTTACACGAGGAAATGAAGGCCAACAAATCTTTTGATAATAATGTACACATGTACCTATAGCTAAAGGTTGTACTTTAGCACAAATGTGGATTGACTTCTCAAAGGCTCTACACGAGGAAATGAAGGCCAACAAATCTTTTGATAATAATGTACACATGTACCCAAGGAGAGAGCTTCACTTGCCGTCAAGGGAATACCACAAGTAAATGTCCAATTCTAAGAGCTCATTACAATAGTAATTATGGCTTTTATGGGTTTTATGGTCACAAAGCCTAAGGTTATCGAACCCGTCTATAGGCTATTGCTAACATAGTCACAACTAACCTTGCTAACACCACCGCAAACATTAGCCCTAGTACCTGCCATAACAAATCAGGCCATTGTTGAGCATCCCACACAATAACTTGTATCCAAGAGCCTGAACAATGTGTCCAACATCCCATTGCCTCCACCGGTTTTAGGACCTCAGCCACTACCACCAAGGGTTACACCACCCATCACACACTTCTTTGAAGCCCCCATGGAGCTTCACCCTAACTATTATGTAGTTGATGTGGGAGGGGAGGACTCAAGCTAGTCAAGCCACTTCTTTTTGAAGACCCCATGGAACTTCACCCTAACTATTATGTAGTTGATGGGAGGGGAGGACTCAAGCCAATTTACCAACTATACGAAAAAGGACGCCTCTTCAGTTGAAGACCCCATGGAACTTCACCCTAACTATTATGTAGTTGATGGGAGGGGAGGACTCAAGCCAATTTACCAACTATACGAAAAAGGATGCCTCTTCAGTGTTACCATTGCCAAGGTTCCATTGAGTCTTAGAGTGTCTTGTAGTTGATGGGAGGGGAGGGGAGGACTCAAGCCAATTTACCAACTATACGAAAAAGGATGCCTCTTCAGTGTTACCATTGCCAAGGTTCCATTGAGTCTTAGAGTGCCTTGTAAAATATCCTCAACTTAACCAGGCTGCATCCTCAAACACGCCATTGTCACTTATAATCATTGTGGCATAGATCATTGGATTAAAGAGATTGCCCCAACAAACCTATGGCAACAAACCCACAAATGGGACCCATCATTACACCACTAAACATGATAAGAGTAAATGCAAAGGTAAATCCTAAAAAAATCTAATCTTACACCCTTTAATGCTATCACCTAGTTACAAGCTCAAAAGTAACATGTACTTGAACAATGATCTGCCGCCTCAGTAGTAGGGTCTAAAAAGAATAAGGAGAAATGAAAAAGAAAAACTTAGGAACCACAAGAACTAAGGGACCTAGATGAGGACTCAAATTCTCTAGATACCTAGATACATGAGCTGATTGTAAACACAATAGGGACATACAAACTAAAACCAAAGAAACAAAAAATGAGACACTAAAGGAAATGATCACTCTTAAAACTAAATCACGCAAAGCAAAACTGGGTTCTTATTCTAACCCTTAGAAGGAGATTTAGCAAGTCCAAGAGCTCAGTGATTTAGTTATTAAGAGGCATGAGGAATTAGAACCAAAACCCAAACAGGTGAGAGTCTTAGGCACTGTGCACCTTAGCACCTTAATACATGTCGAGATTCACAAACTCCTAAAAAGGCATGCCCCCATTATGCGATGGAAGCACCTTGAGGCATGACCAAATCAAAACCCCCAGTGGAAGAAGAAAATGCTAAGTCTGTGGTTAAAATTCCACTTAATAAACCAAACTAGTATTTTGAAGGTGACAAGTCTAATGCATTGCTACCAATCAAACAAGGGCATCACAATAATGGGAGTCCTAGATGGAGACACGTGAGTAATAATTACCAAAAAATGCTAGAAAAAGATGGCCAAGCCATGCCTTGAAGTCATGGATATTATTGTCAAGATGGCTAATGGAACAGTCACCAAACCTAGTGGATTGTTGGCGAGATCTTAAGATCAAGGTGCTTAAACATCAAGTTAAACATACTTTAATTGTTATGGACTTTTCTAAATATCATGAATTGTTATGAAATGATCTTAGGACATCCTTTCATGAGAGAAGCCAAGATGGTACACAACTGGTCTAAGAACCATGTCTACCTCCAATTTGATGAATCAATCATTAGGGTTGATCGTGTCACCTACTATATGTACATCCTATGGCTAATGGAGGATTATTTGAAAATCGTTCTAACACCACCTTGCAAAAACTGCTTCAGCCCAATAATGGTGAGGCATGCTCTTCTTAGCCACCATCAATGCACGAGTAACCTCTTCAATGTGCCTATTCTTCCTCTTAGGAACACCATTTTACAACGGAGTGTACTTGCATGTGAATTTCCTCTAAATTCCATGCTCTTCTTAGCCAGCATCAATGCACGAGTAACCTCTTCAATGTGCCTATTCTTCCTCTTAGCAACACCATTTTACAAAACGGAGTGTACTTGCATGTGAATTTCTTCTAAATTCCATGCTTTCTCAAGTACATCACTGAGCTCATTGTAGAAGTACTCTCCCCCTCCATGTGACCTTAGGCACTTCACTTGTAAACCTGTTTGCTTTTAGCCAACATTATGAAATTTTGAAAGTGAGTAAACACTTTACTTTTCTCTTTCATGAAGTAGACCCACACCTTCCTTGTGTGGTTATCAATGTAAGATACATAGTAATGGCATCCTTCCTTTGACGCCATCTTTGTCGGCCCCTATACATTTGAGTGTACCATCATTTTTCCATCCTACATAGCCAATGGCACATTCCCAATGTGAGCAATAGGATGAGCCATGTCATCCCCTATCTCTACATAATCTAAGGGGAATAAAATTGTAGATGAACCTTCACCATCATCACCCTAGCAAATTTGGATCCCTAAAAGATACCCGAGGGGTCAATAAGTACCGCAGGAAGGGGAATGCCTAGGGAAGATTCTACCTCTATGCAAAAGGTTACAATAAATATCCAAACCCAAACCCCATTCATGTCCTAAGGGGATCCCATCACATAAGCAAAATTCACCTTAGTGGCGCAAGTACCACCTCCAATGCTCATTCACCCATAAGCCACATCCAATCTTATGAAAGCTCCTTACCACCCTTGAAGCTAGGAATAAATGTGTTGTAACAAGCAGTGAGGCATGCCTCTAAATAACTAACACTGATGGAAAAAAGTTGGAGAGGATGGTTAAGTACAACCTACAACACCTTTTGAGATAATACAACACCTTTCGAGATGATACAAAGGTATGGCATGAAGTAGGAAGGGGGGAGGGCATGTTGTTTGCGACACTTCTACCTCCATGTTTTTGCTCCCTATGCTTGTATAGAGAGGTTGGTTGTTGGGAAAAGCTAGCCCCACAACAATATGTCTTGCACCAACATGTACAAGAAGATGGTACATTATATAAAACAAAAACCAAAAAATAAAATTAAATTAAAAAAGACGATGAGAAAGAGCACGATTTTGTTTAAGAGAAAGAGAGAATAAATGAAAGTTTGCCTTGTATTACTTTTGTTATAGAATTGAGAGATGTTGTTAGGAAGTTGGATCAGTATGAGGAGGATATTCAAAGACTACATAGTCAACATGCGGAATATGAGGAATTGATGGAAAGTAAGGAAAAGCTTCTGGAAATACAGGTCACAGAATTGAAGACATCAGTTAATGTATTGGAGCGGAAGTTGGAAAAGTGTTCCACTTGCATACTAGATGTAGTGGAAACTTTGAGATCCATATAGTTGCCACTACCGGCGAACTGCATGTTGTACATGTAGTGGCCCATTTCAGCAAAACAAGGAGGTTCTGCCACTGGCTCAGTAACCATCTCCACGTGCTCTAGAAGGTCGAATAACATCCGAATCATGATCCAAAGCCAAGACCTTTCATAATTAACAAATGATCTCCATTAGCTCCAACTCGTTCAAGAAGAAGAGGTGTTGTTACTTGACTATATGGTCAAAGTAATCATCCGGATGATGCTGAGCACAGTGCAAAAAATCTTCAATTAGGATACACATAACAACAAATAAAAATTTTAAATTATTTACAGTCTATATTTCATTCTTATAGGTAAGTTTATCCTTTAGCTCATGTTATAGATATAGATTTTAGACAGCTCATTAGACAAATTTGGGTTAGCTGTTCGAGAAAATTTGTATAATTAAGAAGTTACAGAGTTCGGATTTATTTTTACTTATCCAAATAATCCTAGTCACATCAAGTGGGTTCAACTTTTATCCATGGGTCGGACTATCCATTGGGTGTGCTAGGTGTTATCTTAGGAAATAACTTGCCACAATTACTATATAACCTTAGCTTAGGGGTAGTTTTGAAATAGGATTCCAATTGTCATATATGTCATTCTAATTCTCAAAGCCAATAACTATATACCCGCTTACAAGCCCTCATTGTAATCATGAATGGATATTCAAGAAGAAGAAGAGCTTTGAGCCTGCTTTCCATTTTCGCATTGTCTATGCAATGTCATATTTACCTACAATATGTACTAATCAACTGTTCATTATTTAATTTTGCCATAATATTTACTGTTAAATCTTTTATTACTGTGTTGGTTTACGCCAATAGTACTTAGCGGTTCTTAAATACTCTTGATGGAGGTCTTTGGGCGATTGCTTTGGTCTCAGGGTGGTGCCTTATTACTACTTGTTTATTTTAGATTTAAAAAAATAGTATTAAAAAAGGGATTTATAAATAAATCACTTAGTAATTTTACTTATATAGCTAGACAATAGCTTGAGATGGGTTCACTTAAGTGATAATATGTTGAGACTAAGGCCATAACCATAGGTGTATTCTTAAATAAGTTTTGGTTTGATAGAATTTGGACTAACTTTAATATCAATCCTTGTAATAACTAGGGAACTCAACCACACACAAATAATCATGTTTACATACTACATCATTGTTAAAGTTATATTTTTTTCAATTAGAACACTTTACTATTGCCATGTTGTCATGCAGACTTTCCAAACTTCTCAACACATTCTGACGAGATCCATGACACAATCATGCAACAACAACATATCCTGCATATAGCATCAACTCATCTTCATTGACATATTGATAGAATCTACATCAAGAAGGGGGGGTATGTTAACCCTCACTGGAGGCCTCTTAGCTATCGATGCTAGCAGCCACTCCATCATTTTCACCTCTCTTAACCATGGGCATCGTAAGGTTGAATTCACATAAAACAATTGTAATGTATTATTTTATATATGCATTGCTACTTATATATGAAAGGTGTGCCATCAAGGGATAGCCTAATTAAGGGTACCAACAACGACTATAAGATTTACACTAGTGTAAGTGGTCTAGAAGGCCTAGGGCCTAATTTTTGGCATTGGCTACCTAAATGGCATAAACCCTAAAAACCAAGGAGATAAGGCAAAATGTAACCCTAATCCCTTATTCTCTCTTGTATTCTCCTATGCTAACCAATCAAGTTCTCTGCTTCTCTACTCTCTTCTTCTTGTCTATCACTTGCCTTGCTAGATTTGACCTCTAATGTGCTTGTGCATGTGTGAGTGTGTGTGTGTGAGTGAGAGATCAAGCTTCTGTTGTGTGAGAAGGATGGAGGTTCTCTTATACGTGATGGAAATGCAGAGGAGGTCAAGCTCTTGTGTGCTCCATCGGTGATACCTCTTATGAGGATTGATGAATCTGAGTATTCATGAGGTAAGTGACATACCATGACATGCATTGTAGGTATCTCCATGGTATATTGGTTGCTTAGTTGAGCTCTTATGTGCTTCTGATGGCTATTTAGCACTTCCCCCAACATTAATAGTGCACCTGCACCTTTCCCATGGCAATAGGGACACCCACATAGAGGGTGCAAGGACCTAGTTCAAATGGCTAGCCAAGTGGACATAAGCTTCTGATGCTTTGAGTAACATGCATATGTATAACTCAAAGTGGTACATAATCTTTTGATGCTTTGAGTAACATGCTATGTAGAGAAGGAGACACCTGTGGGACATCACTCTCAAAGAAAACAAGATGCATGAAGATGACTCAAATGTGTTGAATGCCGAGATGGAATTTTTAAAGAGGCAACTGAATGCCAAAGAGGAAGAGTTAAAGATGGACCTATAGGTTCATAAGCTCATAGAGGCCAAAAAGGCCAAGTCTATGATTTCACACACTATGGACTCTATGGCCACATTATTGGGTGTGAACCCTTGAAAGATAGCTCTCGAAGTATCTCATAAGTAGTGGAGATGTGGTCAAAGGCAAAGTAGGTGAACTTTGTATCAAAGACCTCCTATGTGTGGAGACGTGTAATGTATTTATCTTAGGGATCAAGTTTTATGTGCACAAGGATGAGGTTTCAGTGACCTCAGAGCAAGCCTCTTGGTTGCATTACTACATGGATGTGATGTATTGCTAGGAAAGTTGTGGCATCACCACAGCCATGCAAGGAGTATAAAACAAACAGAATTAATTTTATGCATACAGATGCAGAGATCTTGATGTTGCCTTGGCATAAGTGCAACTAGCCACCATTGCTCATTCATAGGATAAGCATAAGAGATCTCCCAAGAACAAGCATAAAAGAGAGGTGGGAATCAAAGAGAACGATTGGGTATTGCTGAAATTTGAGAAAGCAAGATTCCTAAGAGGCCAAGAAAGGAGGGAGCATGCCGATACTACACACATCTTTTTTTAAGGTGATCAAGCAAATTAATGAGGTTACTTTCTGTCTTACATTGCCTGATCATTGGAGGATTCACAGTACCTTTCATGCAAGTCTATTGTGGAAGTATTAGGGGCCATAGCTAGAAGATCTGCCAAAGGTTAATGAGCTAGAGAGGAAGTTCTTCAACATAAGCAGATTGTGTTTCAGAAGGAGAGAAAGCCACCTAGTGGTGGTAAGCTTTGTAGGTGATACCTTGTGAAGTTTAAAAACTATTTGCCTATTGATGAAATAGGTTGATGAAGATTACTTTAAATATTACCCACAACTTCTTCAGGCATATTTCAATTGAGGACAACTATTTAGAAGCGGGTGGGGATGTCACCATTTGGCCTCCCTAGTGGCTCTCTCCCCTATTTTGTGCTAAGGTATGGGAGGCTAGAGAGCTTTGTGTCACTCTTAGTGAGAGGCCAGAGAGCTTTGTGTCACTCGTAGAGAGGCCAGGTGTCACCTACGAGAGGCCACGCCTTGTGTCACCCATAATGTGGCCACCAGGGCATGGAACCCACTATCAATGATTCTGGTTTTAGGCTTCCCATGGAGCCAATTTCATGCTCAAGAAGACCACCTATTTACAGGTTCTAGGAATGTGAGATATATCCGTTGCATAATGCATGTACATGCATCTCTGCTTGCTTGAAATACTAAATATTCTTAGGCTATTGCGAGGTGGCTAGATGTGAGGTTTACAACTCCAATACCCCCCTGGGTACTTGATTTTCTACTCTTAGGTGGTAAGGTTTGGTTACGGCATGTCATCACCCACCACCCCCTTAGTGCCAACATAGCTACTTAAGGTGGTTTGGTTTGGTTTGATTACGGCATGTCATCACCACCCCCTTAGTGCCAACATAGCTACTTAAGGTGGTTTGGTTTGATGGAAACAATAGAAATGAGATGAGATGGGTGTCTACTCATATGATGATCCCTTTTTACAACATGTAGGTTGAAAGATAGGGTTGGGTAGTGAGGTTTGTTGATGTAGCTCTTATAGAAGAGTCTTCTGTTTTGGGAATCTCCTCTTTGCTCAATGAAGACTCCATGTAGTTAGCTTCTTGATTCTTGAATCTTCATTCCTCTTCTTTATGTCCCAACTTCTTACAATGGTCACACTTTGGCTTGTTCTTGAGTCTGTATTCACTTTGGTAATATCCCATCCTTCCATAGTGAAAGCATTTTTTGTGATTGTGTTGAAGAGTGCATGTTCCACAATTGTGCTTCCTACTTTAGCTCCTTTCCTTCTTCAAGAAGAGATGAGATACATCCTTTAAAGATTGGTTTTAGCAAAATTTTAGTGTAGTCATCAGAGCATTTTACTCTTTTGGCATACTTTTTAGGAGAATGGCTAATGCATCTTTATCTCCTATCTTGGCATTTATGCTATTTAGTTGTGTCATTATTCTTTTCATCTTGCGAATAAATTATGCTAGCGGTTCCCTGAAGTTCATTTCTAGCCTATAAAATTCAATTTTGAGATGAATTTCTTGATTCTTGGCTTTGGCCCCAAACACTTACCCGAACACTCAACTCTCTCCATGCATCTTAGCATGTTCCTTAGAGTCTCTGTGATGGATAAGGTGAGGCCCTAGGTGTAACCCAGAGAGATTGAGGAGAACGGAGCTCAACAATTTTGGGCCACAAGGGGAATGAATGAATAAGATTATGATTAGTGGCCTAAATGATGTAATTAATACTAATCCAATTGAGAAAGATTAACTAATATTACCCTAAAGTGGCTTGACTAATGGTGGAGTGATTAAGGAGAACGGAGCTCAATAATTTTGGGCCACAAGGGGAATGAATGGATAAGATTGTGATTAGTGGCCTACATGATGTAATTAATGCTAATGTGATTAGTGGCCTAAATGATGTAATTAATGCTAATGTGGTTGAGAAAGATTAACTAAGCTTTGATACTATGTTGAAAAACACGATACCTCAAGCTATGGCTATGGAAGCTATGCCCAAAAGAATTGTTGCAAAACCCTAAGCTAAGGTGGATGATGTTTGAGTGCACTCATAATGATGAGAAAATGAACTAATTAAGCTTTAGACTCAAGTTCAGTTAGGTTATAAGATTGAGACTTGTATTTATAGAAAGACTTGAGAGCTTGCTTGATTTGATTACTTGAAAGTGACCCCTTTTATATGAGGTGGCTACATCTTGGCTTTGTTAGCTCATGTGGGATAATTCCTGCTTGCTTATGTGGTATCTTGCTAGACTTACACTCACTCTCTACCTTATTTGCACTCCATGGCACCATATTTCTCAATACGGTTATTGTTTGTCATAACCTCATTTTGGTCAGAGTTCGACCAAGACTCCAACCATGCATGTGGTAGAGCATAGATTGGCACACCAAAAGGCTAGCATGGATTTGTGGGATTTAGACCTTAGACCTTAGCCCTTAGCTTGGGGGTGGCTCAAAGCATGGAATCTATTAAAGAGAATAGGGAAACACAACATACATGAGAGAGCAAGACACAAGAGAGAGATGGTTGGCTTGCATTCCTCCTTGCAAACACAACACACAAGAGAGATGGATTGCTGAATTTTCTTTATCTTCTTCTCTTCTCTATAAACATAAAAAACTAGAGATAAGAGTACATACTATAAGGGATATTACCCTCTTACTATAACATACAATGGTCGGTCCAGAGTGCGAAATCGAATATATATCAACCATAATCCCACCAACTATGCCACGTTGGCATAAGTGTGGAAGTTATCACCCACGTAAGTCTCATCAATGTCCATAGCCCTAGTTGAGCTCGATATCTCAACATTTGTCCTCGAGCTAAACTCCACACACTACACTCTAAATTTGTAGAGCTTCTCTATACCAAGTGCCTTCGTGAAGATGTCAGCAGAGCCACATGATCCTTTGTGTTTACATATACCAAATATACATCACCTTTTCCCTCATAAAGGGATGATACACCTCAATGTGTTGCATCCTAGCATGGTATACTGAGTTGATGGTGGCGAGCTGTATCCTACTCATGTTATCATAATAAATGACAATGGCGGCCATATCCATGGGCTCACCCATATTACCAAGTAGCTTTTGAAACTAAGTTACCTCACAAGCTGCCATTTGTAGTGCCCCTGTACTCTACCTCTTTAATTGACAAGGTAACTATTCGAGCCACCCATTGGTAGATCTCCTGTCTGCAACACTACCAACCCAATCAGTATTTGTGTACCCATGTAGATGTATCTCTATGCAAGCCTTATAGAAAAGTCCATAATCAATAATTGTAGACTTTATGTACCTGAGAATCCATCTGGCCACATCCAATTGTGGCTTCCTGGGGGCTTGAATAAATTGACTCACAAGGCCAACAACATAGCTCAAATCTGGCCTAGTAATGGTCATGCAGATCAAGCCTCCCAGTATGCACATGTACATAGTGGGGTCCTCCAAAGGCTCACATGTATGTATAGAAAGCTTTGTGTTATGCTCCAATGGCACTGAAATAGACTTACAACCTGTCATACCATACTTGGAAAATATGTCCAAGCCATATTGCCTCTATAACAACAAAATGCCATGAGATGATCTCACCACCTCTATACTAAGAAATACCGTAGCTCACCCAAATTCTTCATCTCAAACTTTTGCTTTAAAAGCATCACTACCACTAGCTTCAAAAGCATCACTATATCTAGTTTCAAAAGCATCACTATCACTAGCTTCACTATATCACTAGCTTCAAAAGCATCCTGACATCATGTATGTCAACATCACTATCACTAGTGATAATCAAGTCATTCACATAAATGATTAATAACATATTCTCTCTATCTATCTTTTTCACATAAAGTGAAAAATCTACATTGGATATCTAAAATCCAATTGTAACAAGATACTCCTTGATCTTGTTTGATCATGCTTTAGGTTCTTTCACTTCAAGCCATTTGGGTGTGTATCACTCATAAACAAGCATGCATCATGTACACTTCTTCTTGCAACTCACCATGCAAGAAAGCATTATTTACATCCATCTAATGTAAATAATAACCCTTTGTTCTATAGCCATATAGTAATGATAGCTCTCACATGATTGCCATTATTATAACCATGATGAATATCTCCTCATAGTCAATGCCATAGGTCTACACATACCAATCTTGCCTTATATCTACTCATGATGATCCATCTGAGTTATGCTTAACCTTATACACCTACTTACATCCAATTTCTTTCTTTTCCTTAGGAAAAGGCACTAACTCCCATGTTCCATTTACATCCATCTCCTTATTCATGACATCTTTTTATTTTTTATTTCCGAGTGCCTGCTCAAAATAAGTGGACTCCAGCTCTTGTATTGCTTTAACCATGTAAGCTTAATGATGGACTGCATATATATCCATTATATCTCAATCTATTAACAAGGTATCTAAACCTCATAGACTTGTGTACACCTGGATCACTGTCAAGTGTTCTCAAAATATCCCTAGTTGTCCTTGCACTAGGAGTAACTAGCCATTGACAGAATACCAAGCTCCTTATCAAGGCTCTACTCAGAGCAATTAGAGTCACCATCCACATATGAGTGACCTGTTGTTGTTGATAAATCAGGTATAAAAGGTTGATCTTCCTTTTCCTTCCCTTTGCATGATATATATGTACCTACATCTGTCCATAATCTTCCTGACTATAGACTAACATTGGATCCACTACTAGAGGACTCTCTAGGTCCACTAAGCACATGTGATTGCTACTCTACAGGTGGAACAACATCATTACCTCTTACATTTACATCTTGAGTTACCTTCACTGGTGCATACTAGCTATTTATCTCATCAAAAAGATAATATCTCTATACTTACTCGCATCTCATGAGTGGTAGGGTTATAACATCTATAACCTTTCTACTCCAAAGCATAACTAATAAAGATGTATTTTTCTAGCTTTATATCTAACTTTATTCTCACTTCATCGAGAACATGCACATATGTAATACATCCAAACAATTTCAAGTGAGCACATATGGTTTTATACGTGTAAAGTTATGTTCAAGTGTCACACCATGAGCAGTTGTGCAGTGGGGGTCCTATTCATATAAAATTAATCTGGCATGTTTTTTTCAGCTCATGATTATTATGTTTTGATTATGCAGCAATGGACAGTACCCATTGTGAACTAAGATTTGTGAGCTCTCTCTCCTCCTCTCATGCTTGTTTATATCCTTTCTTCCTTCTCTATCTCTATCTCATGCTTGTTTATATTGTTTCTTCCTTCTCTATCACATGCTTGTTTGTATGCTTTCTTCCATCTCTATCTCTTGCTTGGTTTAATTCATTGCTTGTATGTCTAAGATGGTGATTACCTTGTACATAGGTGCTTCTATGATCCTCTTGAGTAGCTAGGGAACTATAAGGGAGATTAATGATCTCTTTTGGCCTCCATCAAAGGTAGGATTAACTTTCTTTCTCCACCTCAATAGTGAGGTGCTTTTGCAGTATGACAGCACAAAGACAACATCAACATTGGAGCTAGTGCACCCCACACAAAAACTATATGTGAAGTGGAAGGAAGAGCAACCTATGTCCACACACAAGGAGGCTACATGCTAAGAAATCCCTTGTTGTAGGTCATCATTGAAGCAAACATGTGCTATTACATTGTTGTACTACACAGAGATACACGAAGAGGAAGAAGGCATGGCTCTAGTCACCTCCTAGCCCCGTAGAGTAGAATGAAGAGTCCCCCATTCCACCGAGATATATGCAGTGGCTTGCATGTCCACACTAGCCTGGACACTCGCGGTGCTAGGACCCAGACGTCTCACCCCTGAACCCCGGACTCGCTCGTCGCTTGCTCTTCGACGTGCATATTCGGAGCCGGTGAGCCCTTATGCAGTCACTATGGACAACGTGACATTACCTCCCTCTTAAGAAATTTTTTCGTCCGCAAAAACAAACTCTGGAAAGTTCTTGGTAAGCGCACTCAAGCGTTCCCATGTGGACGCTTCATCCTCTCTATCCTTCCACAGTGTCTCTCAGTACATAGTATGCCTCGTGTTTCGATCTCTAAATCCGAGAATCCTCTCGGGTTCGTATGGAAGAGTCGGTGGTTCAATAAGTTCCACCAAAACACTTGGAGAAACTACTTTCTCTTTATGATCAATAGTTTTTCACAATCTACTGACATGAAAAATAGGATAAACTCAAGAACTCTCTGGAAACTCAAGTTTGTATGCTAATCCACAAACCTTCTTAAGAATTTTAAAGGAACCGCAATATCTACTGACATGAAAAATAGGATAAACTCAAGAACTCTCTGGAAACTCAAGTTTGTATGCTAATCCACAAACCTTCTTAAGAATTTTAAAGGAACCGCAATATCTAGTCCATTTTAACATCTCCAACTTCACAGAGACTTTCAAAAATACGAAATCACCTTCTTCAAAGGTTACTTCTCTGCGACCCTTGTCTGCATACGTCTTTGCACGATCTTGTGCATTGCATATGCTATCTTTTGCTACCTCTAGCATGTTATGGTAAAGGCACTGGCCACCCTATGTAACAGTTTGTTAGTCTAGTACTGCTAAGTACACTAAGTATGCTTCGTACTTAGTGCCTAGTGGTCCTAGCCTTATCCATAGATATATATACTACTGTGTGTACTTGGGGAGGTACCACTCATTGTTTATCCCCACCTATTGGTGTCTACAGTGTGTGTGTCTCCTCACTCCGGTTCTCTGTCAACTGGTATCAGAGCTAAGGCTCCCTTCCCCATGATGCTCTCTTCTCCCTCTTCGATGCTGCTGTGAGCGGATCTGTTGAGGAGCTCGTTTGGAGAGCCGACGGGCTGCTGTGGGCGAGTTGTCTGAGCTCAATCGTGGAGCTTGAGGGCTGCTGTTCGCTTCTCTCTCACGCTGGAGGCCTTGACGAGTTCGATCTGCTGGTCGTTTCTCTGTGAGGCTGATCATCGCTTGAGTTGTGGGCTGCCGATTCTGAGCTGGCTGCTCCCTCTGTGGTCGACGACCTGCTCTCCATCGTTTGGCTGCTGCTGGGCGACTCCTTGCTGTCCAGCTTGATCGACGACATGCTGCTGCTGCCATCGTTTGGCTGCTGCTGGTGCATCTCTGGCGGGCTGTTCCATGCTGCTGGTGCAATCTGTGCTGGATGCTGTGTGGCCGCCATCTGAAGCTTATTTTTTGGGAAAGCTGGGAGCACTTGCAGCAAAGCATCTAGTGCCTGTTTGAACAAAATACCAATGGCTGGGCGAGTTGGGGGCTGATCTACTTCTGGCCGACCTGTCCATTGCGAGTGAGAAGCAGAGCTTGTGATTGAGGCAGATAATTTCGAGTCTCAAGCCTTGGAATATGCAAGAGTTCTTTAGTAAATTGTTCTTGCGCTAGAAAGTATTGCACAATGCGATATACCAGCTGTGAGCAGCTATCTGCTCATTTTTCTCCTTGATGCTGCTCCTGTTTGTGGAGGTCCTATTGCTAGTCTGTGTGTTGATCTTGGCTCTACGCATTGATCATCTGATCATTACTGTTGTGGGTTGCTCCTCTCACATTTGCCATTGGCACATTAGCCAGGTACTTTGTATTACTTGCATTGTACTTTCCATTCCTGCCATTTTCATTTCCTTGTACCGCGTATTGTGCATATACACGTACAGGTGCAGGTGTTCTACTTGTGGCAGGGCTTACACTCGCACTGAGGCTTAGCTTATGCCGCAAACAGTGTCGAGACAGGTCTTATCACTTGGCCAGTGATTGTACGTCAGTGTTGGCACTGAGTGTATGCATTGGGCAGATCTATGCTTGATACTTGCAGCGTATGCTATGTTGGATGCAACCCAAATGGATATGCAGTCAAATGCCTTGTGAGCAGTAGCAGCGTGATGCCATTTACTGTGTTAATGCACGGAATGTGCTGTCAATTCAAGGGGCTTTTGATGCCATTGTCCGTGGGACAAATGCTGTAATTTGCTGTTGTGAGTACATTCACTTTTGGGGCAGATTTGTTCAATTTTGTCCAACTTTGACTTTTGTCAAATTGGGGCTTTTGTAGCCTGACCGGCAATCTGTCAAGTGGGAGTATTCTACATGCAGCAGATTATCTTGTGGAGCACAATTATGCACTGAAAGTGCAAAATTTGATTTAGATCTTCTGGTCAAATCTCTGATTATCTTCACGCATTCAGAGGGCTTTTGAGCCACTTCACCTCTAGACTGTATATTCAGTCGGGGGGGAAGTTACTGAAGCAATTGGAGGTCTAAAATCAGGGATCTTCATAAAAAAATCAAAAAATTACTTTTTTCTGACAGTCTGGGACTGTCAAACAGCAGGTTTGACCTGTTTTGACCAGCAGAATTCAAAAAAGTGCAGCTGTAAATCATTATATCAGTTCTGGGATTTTTTCTGGAGCGTTTATACGCAGCTGTACTGCATTTTCGCCAGTAAAACAGCAGAATCAGCTTGCTGTACTGTTTCTGCAGCAAGTGGGAGAAGAATATTCAGGTGGTTTTGTGCCACTAAAACAGTACACAGTTCACTTTTGACTGTACTTCCGCTGCGGGAGAATTTTCTTGGAGTGACTAGTGCTTAATTGCACGCCTACAGGGAGTCAGGCAGTTCCATTGAGGAACAAACTCTTCCTTCTTTACCATGAGTTCCAGCAGCGACGTGTCATCCTTGTTCCAGATAAAGAAGCTTGAAGGAGCTAAAAACTACGACATATGGAGGACACAGTGCTACAATGTGTTGATGCAGAAGGACCAGTACAAACCTATAAAGGAGAAGGGTGTTAAGCCCTCTAACATTACTGATGAGCAGTGGGAGAAGATGGACAACTTGGCCATGTCAACCATAATGCTTACAGTTGTTGATTCACTGGTTGTAGGCATCAGAGATGAACCTACTGCGTGGAGAATGTGGCAGCGTCTTGAGGATACATATGCCAAGAAAAGTGCCACGGGCAAAGCTTATTGGTTGAAGAAGCTTGTTGGGCTTCAGATGAAGGAGGGGACACCTATGTCCACTCATATTATTGAGTTCAACAGCATATTCAGCC
This sequence comes from Cibotium barometz, assembly GCF_041138505.1. Lineage (NCBI taxonomy): Eukaryota > Viridiplantae > Streptophyta > Polypodiopsida > Cyatheales > Cibotiaceae > Cibotium > Cibotium barometz. The sequence continues at coordinate 5,523,588 of NC_141102.1, read as the reverse complement.
AGGTGATCAACCAAGGGTTGAAGCTCGATGATGAGCTGAAAGCTACACTCATCCTATGTTCTCTACCTGAGTCATGGGATACATTCAGGACTTCTACTAGCAATTCGAATGCCATACTGTTATTTGCAGATGTGGAGAGCGCTCTTCTACAGGAAGAGATGAATAGAAAGAATAATGCTATTGGGAAGTCAAATGCCTTGAATACATGCAGCAGGTCAAAGACACGTGGTAAAGACAAAGAAAGAGAAAGGAGCAAGTCCCGCTCGAAGAAAGATCTTGTCTGCAATTATTGTGGCAAGAAGGGACATGTAGAGAAAAAATGTTTTCAGAAAAAGAACGACGAAAGAGCCAAAGAAGGCAAGGCTCAAGGCAAGTCTAAGGGCAAAGAAAAAGAGGAGCTGCATGTTACTTATGTTAGTGACAGTGACAGTGGACGTGAGGTATGCTTCACCTCTTCACTGGAGGCTCATACACTTCATGCTGGTGATGGATCAGATATGCATTCTTGGATTATAGATTCAGGAGCTTCTTTCCATGTTACTCCTTACAGAGATCTGTTTGTCAGATATTCAGCTGGGAAGAAGGGAGTTGTATTTCTTGGTGATAACCATGCATGTTCGATCATTGGTATTGGTGATGTCAGACTTGTGCTTGAGAATGGCCAGCAGATGATGCTCAAAGGGGTTAGGCATGTTCGTGAGGTGAAGAAGAACTTGATTTCCACAGGGTTGTTGGATAACGATGGTTATCATACCACTTTTGGTAATCAGAAATGGAAAATCAACAAAGGGGCAATGGCTATAGCCAGAGGTCCCAAACTTGACACTTTGTATTCACTTCATGCAGGACATTGTCCGCATTCCGATGTAAATGCCGCCGAGCTGCCAAAGATTTCATTGTGGCATAGCCGGCTTGGCCATATGAGTGTTAAGGGAATGGAGCAACTGGCTCATTTTGGTTACTTGCCGAGTCTAAAATTTTCAGATTTAAAGAAATGTGAATTTTGTCTCTACGGTCGTCAAGTACAGATTCCTCATAAGAGGGCATCAAATCAGAAATTACAGCTCTTGGAGCTTGTCCATACCGATGTATGTGAGATGCCTACTGTATCTTTAGGAGGAGCAAAGTACATTTTGTCATTTATAGATGATGCCACCCGCAAAGTGTGGGTTTACACTCTTAAAAGAAAGAGTGATACCTTTACTGCTTTCACTAAGTTTGTTGCACTGGTTGAAAATGAGACAGGCAAGAAACTGAAAGCTTTGAGGTCTGACAATGGTGGAGAGTATTTGTCCAAAGAGTTCCAGGAATTCTGTGAGGCAAAGGGCATTCAAAGGGTGTTATCTGCACCGTATGATCCTCCACAGAATGGGACCGCTGAGAAAATGTTCAGGACCATTCAAGAAAAGGTCAGATCTATGTTGTCACATGCTGCATTGCCCCACACTTTTTGGGCTGAAGCTGTAAAGACAGCTGTGCACCTTATAAATAGGTCACCGAATAAGAGATTATGTGGTGGTGTGCCTGAAGAGGCATGGACGGGTAAGCCTCCGTCTTACAAACACCTACGGGTCTTTGGTTGTGTCGCGTATGTGCATGTACGCAGGGAGGACAGAACTAAATTGGATCCAAAGTCTCTGAAATGCATTTTCCTAGGGTATGGTGACAAAGGTGAGATGGGCTACAGATTATGGGATCCCACAAATAGAAAATTAATACGCAGCAATGATGTCGTATTTGATGAAACCGTCATGTTCAAGGAACCTGTTGTACAGCAGGGACCTTTAAAAGTAACTATTGATGATGACAGGCATCATGGGCAACACAAACCGGCTGTAAATCAGCCACAACAGCAGCATAATCAGCCATTAAATGATGCTGCAGCAGGTCCAAATGGACAGCCAGATATGGCAGATTATATCCCAATCGATGTACCACAGTTAGTTGACCTTCCTGACATGCAAATGCAGCCAGAATTGGGTAATGAACAGGCTGGACAGCCACCTCCTGATAATGGTCATCAAGTTAGAAGGCCAACAAGACCGACATGGCAGCCAGACAGATTTATTCCTGGCTTTGATTATCTAATGCTCACTGATTGTGGAGAGCCTTCATGCTACAGAGAGGCTAGGCAGAGGGCAGACAAGGTTCAATGGGATCTTGCTATGAAGTCTGAAATGGACAGTCTTCACAAAAATGGCACTTGGGAATTGGTACCCTTGCCTACTGGCAAGAAAGTACTGCCATGCAAATGGGTTTATCGACTTAAAGTCACACCTGGTGAAAAGCCAAGGCATAAAGCCAGACTGGTTGCCAAGGGGTTCAAGCAGGAATATGGTGTTGACTTTGATGAGATATTCTCTCCCGTCGTTAAGATGAAAACTCTCAGAACTGTATTAGCATTGGTTGCACATGCAGATATGGACTTGATCCAAATGGATGTGAAGACGGCATTTCTTCATGGTGATTTACATGAAGAGATTTTTATGCAGCAGCCAGAAGGTTTTACAGTGAAGGGAAAGGAGAAGCTTGTGTGCAGACTGAAGAAAAGTCTTTATGGTCTTAAGCAGGCACCCAGAGAATGGTATCATAAGTTTGATACATTCATGCGAACCCAAGGTTATAGGAGAAGTGACATTGATCACTGCTTGTATACCAAGAAAGCTTCAGATGGCAGTTTACTGATCCTCATCTTGTATGTGGATGATATGTTGATTGCTGGAAAATCTCATAAGGAGATAGATGCCTTGAAGAAAAGATTGCACCAGACCTTTGATATGAAGGATCTTGGTGATGCCAACCATATACTGGGCATGCGGATACTTCGGGATAGGGAAAAGCGGTTGCTATACTTGTCTCAGAAGGAATACATTGGCAAGGTCTTGCAGAGATTTCACATGGAGGGGGGGAAGAGTATTGGTACTCCATTGCCTCCTTATGTGAAAATCAGTGCTTTGGACAGCCCTCAGACAGATGCCGAGAGGGCTGAGATGTCAAAGATTCCGTATGCATCAGCGTGTGGCAGTCTCATGTATGCTATGGTTGCAACCAGGCCCGATATTGCGTTTGCAGTGGGAGTGGTTAGTAGATACATGGCTAAACCTGGCAGGAAGCATTGGGATGCAGTGAAAGGTGTCATGAGATACCTAAAGGGTACACAGGACCTGTGTATATGTTTCGGCAGTCAAGATGCAAAAGTGCAGGGTTATACAGACTCTGATTATGCCGGTCACCCTGATACCCGGAAGTCTACTACCGGATATGTTTTCACTTTCACTGGAGGTGCAGTGTCATGGGTATCTAGAATGCAGCAATGCATTGCTCTGTCTACTACAGAAGCTGAATATATTGCAGCCACTGAGGCATGCAAGGAAGCTATATGGCTATCTCGGCTAGTGGCAGATTTGGGCTACTCTAGTGATACTCCATTGTTGCATTGTGACAGTCAGAGTGCCATACAGTTGGCACGAAATCCTGTTTTTCATGCAAAGACAAAGCACATCGACGTGAAGTATCATTTTATCAGGGAAGTGCTTGAGAACAAGCAACTTCAGCTTGTGAAAGTTCACACTGATGACAATCCGGCAGATCTGTTGACAAAAGGATTGGCTGCTGAGCGGTTTGCATACTGCAGACGGCTAATGGGTATAGGTTAAGGCCAGTCTACTGGTCTTGTACATTATGATGTATATGCTGTTTTTTCTTTTCTTTCTCTTGAGGGCACATTGCCTTTAAGTGGGAGGTTGTTGGGGTAAAGGCACTGGCCACCCTATGTAACAGTTTGTTAGTCTAGTACTGCTAAGTACACTAAGTATGCTTCGTACTTAGTGCCTAGTGGTCCTAGCCTTATCCATAGATATATATACTACTGTGTGTACTTGGGGAGGTACCACTCATTGTTTATCCCCACCTATTGGTGTCTACAGTGTGTGTGTCTCCTCACTCCGGTTCTCTGTCATAGCATATCTTGCATGTCTTCGAGGAAATCCTTGGCAAATTAAATCTTTTCCTTCTCTAGCCCTACGGCTATAGGAGACCTCAGCTGGAAACCATACATCAACAGAATGGGCTAAATCGCTGAATGTTTCGACCTATTATAAGCAAACTCCAAATGTGGCAGGTACTCCTCCCAATTGGATTGCTTTTTATTAACATACACTCAAAGCATGTCTTCCAACACTTGGTTGACTCTATCTGTCTGACCATTAGACTGTGGATGATTTGTCGTACTCATACTCAGAGTAATGTCCAACTTTTTGAAGACTTCCCTCCAAAAATGACTATCGAAATTCCTATCTCTATCAGAAATTATATCTACAGGTAGGCCATATAGCTTATAGAGATGCTCAATAAACAACCTAGCTAATTCATGATTTTTCACCTCCTTTTTAGCAGGTATAAGCTTGACCATCTTGGTGAATCTATCAACCACTACCCAAACCGAATCATTCCCTCAATTCGTTCCAGGTAGACCCGTGATGAAATCCATGGCAATACTTTCCTATTTCCCTTTGGGAATATCCAATTGATGAAGCAAACCTCCAACCTTGAGACGCTTGTTTATTGACCTGACACTTCTTGCATTTCAGCACGAAGTCTTGGACATCCTTAAACAAACTAGGCTAATAAAACTATCTTTTAACTAGTGCATAGGTCTTATGTATCCCAAGATGACCAGCACTTGGACTATCATGTGACTTTCAATAAGAATTTAGTGTCAAAATCACCAATAGTTAGTATGCAAACTCTACCTTTGTAGAGAAGGTATTCATTGTCAATGGAATAGTGTTTGCACTTTCCCCCTCGACGAACTTTATCACCCCCAAATGAACCAATCTTCTTCTCGTGTGGAAACCTCGACTCGTCGCTCTAGACTAGCACTCCTTTCTAACGAGGAAGGTGTATGCTACTGGCAAGTGTGCGCGTGTACAGAAGCCATACCTAGGATTATGCTCACAAATACCACGTAGTGAATCCAAGAATGGAAATTTGATTACAGTGAAGCTAAGCTCGTCCACCATCGGCATGCAACTCAATGCATCTGCCACTACGTTAAACTTATCTTTCTGGACGGAGTTTTAGGTCAAACTCTTGTAGGAGCTCTACTCTCCGAGCTTTCCTACCCTCAACTCATTCTGACTAGAAAGCCATTTCATACTTTCATGGTCTGTCCAGATCTCAAAAGTAGTGCCATACAAGTAATGTCGCCACTTTTTCATAGCATGAACAATAGCTAGTACATCTCGCTCATAAGCCGAGTAGTTACGATGGAGCACGGTCAAGCTTCTTGCTTTCAAATGCAATAGGGCATCCCCTTTGCATTAAAACCCCCCCAATGGCCTCCCCACTCGCGTATGTCTCCACTACAAACGGCTCGTTGAGATCCACAATACTCAAAACAAGTGACGTTGTTATGGCCATTTTGAGTTTCTTAGAACTCCTTTGTTGGGTATCCTCCCAATGAATAGTTTTATTTTTTGTTCTTAATTGATCTGTTAAGGGGGTGTGATCTTCACGTAGTCCTTCATGTAGTGTCGGTAAAAGCCTGACAATCCTAGAAAAATTTACAATTCTTCTAGATTTCTCAGCTCATGCCATTTGAGAATGGATTCCACCTTCTCAAGGTCCATCCGCATTCCTTCTACGGATATAATATGGCCTAGGTAATGAATTTCCTTAGCAAAAAACGTGCATTTGCTTTTCTTCGCAAATAGCTTGTTTTTCCTAAGCAATTCAAACACCAAGCATAAATGATGGACATGTTCTTTCCTCGACTTATTGTACACAAGTATGTCGTCTAGGAAAACTACTGCGAATTTTCCTAGATATGGATGTAACACACCGTCCATATGCGTCATAAAAGTCGTTGGCACATTCGTCAAGCCAAACGGCATGACTAAGAACTTGTAATGTCCAAAACGAGTCTTGCACACGGTCTTTGGATTATCTTGTTTCCTTATTTTTACCTAATGATACCCCGATCTAAGATCAATCTTAGAAAAATACTGCGCACCATGAAGTTGGTCAAACAACTTATCAATGCATGGCGGCATGGGGTACTTGTTTTTAATCGTAATCTGATTAAGAGCGCGGTAGTCTATGCATATCCACATAGAATTATCTTTCTTTTTAACCAAAAGAATGGGCGATGCCAAAGGTAAAGAACTTAGTCTAATAAACCCTTTCTTTACATACTCAACTAACTGCCGTTCAACCTTGTGTGCCCTCGGAGTGGCTAATCATCTAAGCAAGCTTGCTTATAGGTTTTAACCCAGGGAGCACTTCAATGCTATGGTCGATTTCTCTCGATGGTGGAACATCATCTAGCAAATCTTCGAAAAAAAATCCCTAAACTCTCACAATAAAGAACATAAAGTAGCTGCGTACTTTATTAGTTTTTATCGACTTAGTTTCTGCCTTGGATTGTTGTTTTTTTCACAATACGCCGAGACTTTTTAACAAATAGGGGTCTCATCTAAGGCTCTAATTTCAACGACGGAAACATTAACTTTATCACTTGTTTCATCTACAGAAATAACATTATTCAAACTTGTTTCATCTCCGAAAACAAAATGATGTAGCAGGGCATAAAGATATGAGATATAGTCGATGTCGAAGGCACGGCACAACTCTATGGAAGATATAAGAGGTGTAGTTGGAACCTCTCGCTCACCATGTAGCCTCACAACTCTACTCTCGTGCACAAACTCTAGGCTATTATCTTGGTAACTACAACTCAGGGTAGGGCCAAGGTTATACAACGACTCCTTGCCTAGATATATGTCTACTCTAGCTAAGTGCATGACTTGGAAATCCAATCTAGCCTCATAGTCCTACATAGCCAAAGGTACGCCCAAAATCAACGTGTCCCAAACAGTTTTGTCATAACCATTCGCCAATGAAACAGCGTACTTATGATCACTTCTGGTTTCGGGTAAGCACAACTTCTTAACCAATGCATAGTTAAGAAAGTTCTGTGTGGCCCCATCATCTACCATGACGATGACTCTACGACCACCTATTCTGCCATATAGACGGACCAAATCGTGTGGTCCCACCGATGACTGCCACATTGCATGTGTAACGCAGCAAGCATGGGTACTATATGTATGACAAACAGTTACTTCTCGAAACTCTGCGGAACTGAGCGGCAACCTCTGGATGGTATGCATGTGTCGGGAGGATGATTTTCCCTCCTACTTGGCATCACTGTAACTCCCTCTAGTACCCAGCTTAGAACATGTTGCTTTGCTATGTCCCACCTCAAAGTAGTGAAAGCATAAATTTTCTTTTCTCACTTTCTTATACTGCTCTTTTTTAAGGATTCTCGCTTGGTTTTTCTCTTTTAGCCGACGTGGTTTCTTCGACCAGTGTCCACCCTCCCTCCTATGCTCCAGAGCCCCCTATCACTCTACAAGAACTTTCTTTTAAAGCTCGAACCACCCCTTTCCTCTCCTGCTTTACTAAGACCCGATTTAGAATGACGCAAAACATCATCATGTAATCCCCTCGTGAACCCGTGCAAATTCTGGAATTTATCAATCCCCTTCAATTTAAGCACAATCTCACAGTAGTTGGAGATGTACTGGGTGAGAGAGAGAGGCCACCCATCGAGCATTTATCCCACTCACACTAGGATCTTTGTAACTCATTCATGGGTAGAAACTCCTTTCGAAACAACATTTCGAAATCCACCCAGGTGCGAGGACGTCTAGCACTGTCGGCTAAACTCATCCACCATTTATATACTTTGCTAGTGTTACGAGCCTCATATCCTAAGGTTATGAATATCCGACCATTTCTGTACAAAGATATTCACTGAATCCTTGTTGCGCTCTTTCTCCTCTCTCCCAAAGCTCGGTGGCTTGAGATCCTTGAGAAGATTAGCAGCCGCTAATCTTCTACACAGACTGCTTGGCAAGCGCTGCGGTGTGCCTACTTGCGTTGGCCCTACGCCCCCTCGAGAAGGGAATCTCACCCTCCTCTGCGGTGGTCATTGCGCAACTGTACTTCCTGATGGAGTGGCCAGAATAGCATCTAAACGCCCGTGGATGCTCCTCAGCATGGTTAAAATCTCGGATTGAACTCTTTCAAGTTCTTTGGTCCTAGCAAACACTTATGAGATGGACTCTTTCAAGATAACTATATTAAATCTATCTCGGTCCATGGTATCAATGTGGAGAGCATCGTGTCCATACTCCTCCTCGTCCAGGAGGCCATCCTCCAAGTGGTTATAAGCACTACTCGCCTCTACGGACTAGTTGTCAAATAAGTTCGTGGTGTCCACCATCGCAAGTGGATGGACACACGAGGTCATTTATGGACAGGGGTGCAATGGGCTCTAAGTCAATGGACATATCCCAGGTCTCACGTGGAACCGAGGGAACACATAAAGTATTGGTTTGGCGAGCCACTATTGCTTGGCACAAGCGGCTAAGCTTCGCTTATGAAAGGCCAAAAAGGGAGGATAGTATACGAGAAAAACCTCCTAAACCCCCTCGGTTGGACTACCCCCACTAGACATTTTGGATTTTTTTTTCTTTTTCTTTTTTTAAAAAATATGTTTAATACTTTTTTTGAATATATGAAAAATAATATTCAATAAAAATAATAAATAAAAAATGGGAGGTAAAACTGGAACTAGCTGAAAATAATAAATAAAAAGATGCGAGGTAAAACTGGAACGAGCTACCCGAGATATCCCCCGATGTTGTGTGCCTCAGGGAGACACCTCCCCCCTTTCGCCTTGTGAGCCTGCTTACGGTTGGGTTTTCGTGGCGCTATTGCACGCTGTTGGCAGCGCGACTCTGTGTTGTGTGTGGCTTGCTGGCCGGGCTGAAGACTACGCCCGTTTATGGCCATTGGCCTTGCTACCGTTCTTCGTGGCGTGTTATTATTGCCGCCTTGGTAGAGCTGTGGGTGCCGTTTCCCGCCTGTGTGACTGTGGCGGTGGCGGTGGCTTTTGCTTGCTATGGCTGGGCTGTATGCGCCCCCGACCCCATTCTTTTGGTGCTCGCCGAGCTGACGAAGTCATGGTTGCTCTCCTCTCCCCTCAATGAAGTGTGTGGGTGGGCTGCGCCTGTGTGGCCGTCGTTGCTATGACCTGCGCTTACCCGTTCTCCTTGCCGGCTCTGCAGTAGACGACGAGAGAGAGAGAGAGAGAGCTCTTCTTTCATCTGTGATCCTGCACGCGAGTTCCCAAACAAAGAGAGACAGAGAGATAGATTCAAGCTTCCATGGTCATGACTGCTTTCTTCTCCTCCACCCACACACAGTCGCCGTGCAGAGGATAAGATAACGTGATATTCAAAAAGGCCCGACCCATTTCACGCGGTGAGGATGACACCTACGCTCTAATACCAATGTTATGTTGTCAGGAAAGGAGAGGAGTTCAGGCGGTGAGGATGACACTTACGCTCTAATACCAATGTTATGTTGTCAGGAAAGGAGAGGAAGAAGGTCTGGCTCTAGTTCACCTCCTAACAGTAGAGCAGAATGAGGAGTCCCTGCCTGCTTGCCCACACTAGCCTGGACGCCCGCGGTGCTACGACCCGGACGTCTCACCCTTGAACCCCATACTTGCCCACACTAGCCTGGACGCCCGCGGTGCTACGACCCGGACGTCTCACCCTTGAACCCCATACTCGCTTGCCATCTACTCTCCCTCGCGCGTACTCGAAGCCCGATCGAGCCCTCATGCAGTCACTACTACAGACTCCGTGACATGGGCCTACAACCAAAGTGGTGAATCCCAAGATTCAAAGATTTGAAATGTCTATTGTGAGGAAAAATTTGAGCAGTGTGTCGATCTATAGTATTATGCCACTCATACACCAGTAAAGTGTATGACTTTCCAGAAGATGGGATTTTTTTACAACTTTCCTTATTTTGAAGGCATCTCTCCAATATCTCAATATGATTTTTCTACTAGCTTTCTCTTACGAGCTTTTTTTACTTTATAGCAAAAGTGGGAGCTTTTTTTTCACCTTCTAAGAAAAGTGAGCTTTTTTGAACATCGTTATAAAAACTTATTCTCTCACAATCAACACATAGAAGTTTTGTCTTCGAGCATTTTTGTCATTTCTTATATTTTTGCAAGCTTTTCTTAGAAAACTCCATATGTGTGTTTTTTTTTTTTTGGGAAAGAGTTGGATGGTATGTTCATTTTCATAGCATGGAGGGAAGGGAGGAGTGTGGAAGGTTGTGCATAGGGGGGAGGGGGGATGTGAGGGTGAGGAGGAAGGGGAGGGGATGTGGAAAATATGTTCATTTTCAAAGCATGGAAGGGGAGGGAGGGACTTTGGGATTCTCAAAGTGCATAATTGAAGTTTTGATGCCACATTTGCATTCCTCTTCAAAGTCTAGTCGTTTTGAGTACCAACATGACCATATTCCGATAAAAAATGCAAAAATGGTACGAATGCAAATTTTGCCTATTTTGAGTCTGTGCAAATTTTGCCTATTTTGAGTCTGTGCACGTACCATTTTTGCATTTTTTATCTGAATATGGTCATGTTGGTACTCAAAACGACCAGAATTCGATGAGGAATGGACATTTGGTCAAAAACTTCAAATGTTACAGTTTTTGAAAATAAGTGCATACCTTGCTCACTCTCTCCCTTCTCGTCCATATTCTGAAAAATGGACATAGTTTTTACATTCCTCGCTCTCTCCCTCTCTATCCTTCATATTTTGAAAAATGAACATAATATTTACATTCCTCACTCTCTCCCTCCCTCTCCTTCTCCCTCGCACCCTCTCCTTCCCCCTCGCACCCCCCTCTACATACCTTACACATTCTCTCTCTCCCTTCCACGTTATGACAACAAGCATACCTTCCACATCCCCCTCTTCCCCCCCCTTGTCCCCTCCCTCCCTTGGTCGCTTCCCCCCAGTTGCCCCCCCCCCCCCCCCCCCCCCCCCCCCCTTTATCTCACCCTCACCCTCACCCTCACCCCTCCTCCTTCTTCTTCTTCTTCTTCTTCTTCTTCTTCTTCTTCTTCTCTCTCTCTCTCTCTCTCTCTCTCCTTTCTTCCCCTCTCCCCCAATGAATGAACAGCTTGCAAAATTCGTGAAATTTAGAAAAAGCTCGTCTTATATGTAAGACTAAGATGCTCTCTCTAAATAAGTTATAATTTTGTAATGAAAAGTTTGTCTTATGGTTGGCCCTTGTTACATTGTTTTTCTAAATATGTATTACATTTTAATGTGTTCAAAAAGCTCGCAAATTGTGAGAATGCCAAAAATGCTCGCAAAAGAAAGCTCGCTGAAAAATTCCCCCCTCATATATATTGGCAAGGTTGGTATAAACTCTCCAATTTCACTCCACATATGTATTGGCAAGGTTGGTATAAACTGCCCAAGCACTCCCTTGGAATCGCTCACCTTACAAGAGATGAATGCAAGTCCATTGTATATATAGTTTGCAAATTTTTTGTCAACACTAATCTGCTGATATCCATATCACGTGTTTTGACATGACCTCTATTTTCTACTCCATTATGCATGCCATCATCTCATGTCTACTATCATTAGTTCATTTCATATATGACCTCTTCTCAATGTTTGTAGGTTTGATCTTACATTCTGAACATCACACCTCTAAGAACAAATCATGATGAACACCATTAAAATACTTAGATACTTATATATGCTCCTATCTATTTACACACATGTTACCCCTACATATGTTGTAAAATGCGTTCTGTCATGGCATGAAACCTTGAGCTAATGGCTTATTTCATACTTGACCTGCTGTCCAAAACAAGGGAGCTCAACCCTTCACAAGCTACTCCATTTCAACTATCAATGTCCTCGTCCAAGAAATCTCACAAGCATACCGAACTAGGAAATATTGTTTCGTGTAGGAATAAGCATCAATGTAAGCAACCAAGGAATCTCACAAGCAACCATCTACAGGGTGCTTTTGTTTTAGCAACCATCGATGGTATGGATTGAAAAAAGAAAGTTACCAACAGAAAACAGCCTTTGGTGTACATCTTGTTCAAATGGCCTAAAGATTTTGCTTTTTTTCGTGTCTAAAGTCTTCTTTCTAGAACAAGGTTTCATGCATGGTTCAAATTATTGGTTCCTGCATGCTAGTCATAACCAAATGATGGCATACTTTGAAAATTAACCACCAAAAAAAAGTTACTGACAGAAAACAGGATTGGTTATACGTCTTGTTCAAATGGCCTAAAGATCATTATTTTTTTGGTTTCTAGAGTTGGAAAATGACCTATAAATTATTATTTGTTTGTTTTTGAATTCTTCTTTTCAGAACAAGGATTCATGCATGGTTCAAATTATTGGTTCCTGCATGCTAATGCTACATGCTTGCCTCAACTGGTGATGGCGGATAGTTATCAGGTCATGGGTCATGGCTACCACATCAAGACATTAGAACCCTCCATGCAACAAGCATAATCCCCCATGTGTAGTAAGAGAGAGAGAGGGTGCACATGTGTGAGTGTGTATGCGCAAGTGTTTTGAAATCAGTAGTCTGCAAGGCCAACGCTAACGCTATAACGTGAGTGATATTGAAAGAAAGGACCATCTGAAATTATGTATCCAACTTTTGCCCAAAAGCATACACCTGAAGGGACTTCATAGAGAAAGAGGATCCAATGGATGGTAGGGATGCAGTATCACCTGGTGCACCTCTTATTGAGGGTCCCTTAACAAACGGGGGAACAAGCTAGTTGAATAGTAGCCCTAGGCCACGTTTACTTTGGTACCCAAGGTGTGAAAGCTCCTTGCGGAGCAGCAAACTGCATTATTCAAACTCACACCTTTTCTTGGCCTACTGCAAAAAAGGAACTTAAGTGCAGCTAGGGTATTAAGACCAAGGCAGGGCAGGAACTTCACTCCTACATGCACATACATCCTCATCAAGCTCTGCTCATTCTTATAGACTATGACATGATGCAATCCAAAGCTAAGTCTATCAAAAAAATGTGACTCTTGACATTTTTTTAACAGCCTGAATGTCCAAGCTGACAACCTTACGCCTTCAGTATCGAAGCAATCACACTCATCAAAAACAAAATGTAAGCAGGAAAAGTATCCACCAGTACAAGGTAGCATGGCAGTTTTGCAAAATTGGTTCTTTATAGATGAACACCCATGCATCACCTGTCCAAAACTGGGAGGCGATCAAAAATGGCCCGCCAGCTTGCGCTAGTGTCACTTCACAGCTCGAACGGAATAATCAGCCCATCCACACCAGCATGCTAAGACCCACTTTTTACAAAAAAACTTGCTAACAGTTTCACTCCAAGAGTTTTACCAGGCTTACTTGCCAGGTTGCCCAATATAGCACATAACAAAAGTGTTGAACAGTGTTAGTGTTTACAAGAGCCTGCTGAAGCCTGAGATAGGAAAGGCACTGGCATTATTGTGGGCAGAATTTGTCCACTTGAAATTGCAAGGCAAATGTCTTGCCTTTTCTCAATCAGCAGAACCTTCTGGACATGTAGTGTTCTTCCTATGTCAATGTCAGAATCCCGGCCTAACAAAAAAGAATTGGCACATACTATAGACAACCACAACCCCCGATGGTCATAGTGTCAACAAAATGGAGTGTATACCCATGTCCAGAACATTGCCAGAGTACCAGAAGAAAGAGTTCCGCAAATCCTCAAAACCTTCTCATCCCAGCCCTGTCACTGGCTCTCCCTTGCTCTCCCCAGCTGCCTTGCCTATCACGACTGCCCTCATTGGATCTTGTCCAGATATCTGGACCACCACCATCCTGAGGGTACTCAGACAAGCCACCTGCCCCTGTATTCAATGCTGCAGTGTGCCACCGTGGTCTCTGTAGAGAATCAAAACTTCTTCCACTTTCATTGGATCCAGTCCAAGATCCCATCCTCTCCAATGCTTTATAGTTTCTACCACCTTCAACCTGTCCGCTGCGTGACCACAACCTGTCACCTGGCTTGAGACTTCTTCCACCTCCATATCCAGATTGCAAACGTGGGCTTTCAGATGAATCAAAAGTTCTCCTTCCTGACTGAGACGACGGTCTCTCTAATAGATCAAAGTTCCTGCCAGTGTCACTACGTCCAGATCGAGACCCTGGCCTGCTACTTGGCTGTGACCCTGGCCTGCTATCTGGCCGAGATCCGGGCCTCTCTGAAAAAACAAAATTCCTGCCGACATCACTGCGTCCCGATCGAGACACTGGTCTGTCACCAACCTTTTGGGAGAACCGCACTTTGTCATCAAGAACCCTGATAAGTTGCTCCAGCTCCTTTTCTTTGATACGCAACTCCTCAGATATATAATGCAGTTTGGCATCTTGACTATCCACAGTCTGATCAGGAACAACTCCATTCATTCTCGGGGAACCTGCTTCTGTTTCCTGCTTGCTCAATTCTGTGAGTGTCTTTATTTCTTCCTTCAGCATCATTTCTTCCTGTGTCTCTGGCCTGCACATTTCGTACAAAATTATGTAATTTTAACTTTCTAATAAAAATTTGCCATCAGAACAGTGCACAAACATCTTGCCCCACTCGGCTAAGCAACCAAGTACCACCACATTACAAATGACCAAACCATAACTCAAGTGAACCTTTCAACACACATTGATGGACTTGCCAAAACCGGTGAGTTGGTGAGTCACTTAGCTGCTTTCCATGTGCTCTCTATGCACCTGCACTTTTTCTTGTTTACTGTAGGCGTATGCACGTGCACGCACAAGGTTCGGGAATATATTAGTTCACATCAACCTACTGCCAGCTGAACAACTAAAAATTCCACCTCATAATTGAGAGAAGGAAGAATGCCTCCCTCAATTTTCGAAAAATAGCTATAGCTGGATGAGAATACAAAGGAAATGATTTTTTAAAATTACCATTTCCTCTTCAGCCCATGGTTGTAAGGTTCACTCAAAAAAGTTTCCAGGCCATTCTCTCTATCTGTGTGTGTGTGTGTGTGTGTGTGTGTGTGTTCATTACTATATATAAAAAAGTCTCTGTGTGTGTGTGTGTGTTCAATGCAATGCAGGAGATCATGGATGGTTACGCGAGGTCGCAACAACCAATGTCTCAC
This sequence comes from Cibotium barometz, assembly GCF_041138505.1. Classification (NCBI taxonomy): domain Eukaryota; kingdom Viridiplantae; phylum Streptophyta; class Polypodiopsida; order Cyatheales; family Cibotiaceae; genus Cibotium; species Cibotium barometz. The sequence continues at coordinate 5,508,534 of NC_141102.1, read as the reverse complement.
CTGGCTTCTGGAAAGATTCACCCAACCTGAATTATGCAATCGAAGCTGTTATAGAAGCCACACGAGAATATAAACACGCTGTTGAAGACCTACATGATCTACACGATGAACTCCTCGATCTTTCTCCTAATCCTCCCCTAATCAAGATGGAAATGCTAAAATAACACAAGATTACATGATGCCCTTCCAAACCATGGCTACTCAAAGACTAAACAAGCTAAAATACTACTTGATTGAAGCCCTGACCCATGAGAAAGCCCTAATTCATAGCTAATCAAGCATGCTAATCAAGATTAAACAGAGACGAGCTTAATCAATGCTAACAATAAAACACTAGAACAGAAAGGCCCACACTTAGGCACCCTATTTGGTTCCCAACGATAAAATAAAGGCCCAAAGAAACCTTTGACCCTTCATAGCCATCTACAAGTACCCCAAGACATAAAGCGTTTCACCATCCCCGGTGAAAAGAAAACAAAAGAGGTACAGCTCCAAGGATTACAACAATTAGCTGATTGTAGACCATCATCAACCAATGCATGCTATGAAACAAATCCAATTTCTCCCATGAAAACAGTTATCTTAAAGGGCTCTCACACCTTCCGTGTGGCATACCCCTATGCACTAGCTCTCGTTCTCTTTTTATCGAGCAACTAGCTCATATGACTTCTAATGGTTGTGGGTAAGGATAGGCGGTAGAGGGTGATGCCAAGGAGGCGGCAAGGTGGAACCCGACCCTGCTGTGAGGCATGGAACATGGCCCTGCTGAGGTGGAGCTCGATGCGGCCATGGGTGGGGATGAAAGCTGGAGAGGCAATGGCATGTAGCAAGGCAAGGAGGCAGAGATAGGACACCATCACACAATCGAAATGGACAACACCTAATGGATATGTGAGCCTTGGTGGCACTGTCAAGCGGTAATGGTTGGTCGAGGGCACCGTTCTGCCAAAGGCCACCCACGGTGTTGCGTGCTGCAGCAATGAACCCCAGGTTGAATGAATGGTGATGGGCAGCAAGGGGCATTCCAGAGTTATGGACCAGCTGGAAGGGGCACAGAGATGGCCATGATGGGCCACCAGCGGTTGTGCACAACACTCGGCAGTAAGGAAGAGGCCATGATGCACTGCAGTGTGCATGGAAAAAGGAAAAATGGGTTCTACCATGGCAAAAGTGGGTGAGAGAAGCAGCCCTGCATGTAGGTACCAGAAAAAGTGTTTAAAAACACAGTTTGGAGAAGATCAAGATGTGGGAGTGAAAGAGAGAGCAAACACCAGTTGTAGGCCCAAAGCACAAACTGTAGAAGGCTGGAAACAACTGAAAATGAGCACGAGGGAAGCCCGTAGGTGCTTACAAGCATAAGAGACTGTCTCTACAGCCAATGACCTCCAGCAGATATGCAAGAATGAGATGAAAAATGAGGTGAAGGGTGTGATCATTATATACCTCCAATACGTGCTAGTCGGCCTGCTACAGTAGGTGCTTACAAGCATAAGAGACTGTCTCTACAGCCAATGACCTCCGGCAGATACGCAAGAATGAGATGAAAAATGAGGTGAAGGGTGTGATTGTTATATACCTCCAATACGTGCTAGTCGGCCAGCTGTAGCAGGCCGACAACAGTTGTGAGCATAAATATGCCATAAATAGCATAAAAAAGCTCATAAAATGCTGGAAAAAATCCTAAATAATATCTGCTTAAATATGCTAATGCGTCTCATAAAATGACCAGTACAAGCATGAAAAGGTACATGTAGGCCCTCTGCAGATGATATTGTCATGTGCATGTTTGCCCATGGACATATCCTGACGCTAGTCCAGAAGGGGCAGCCAAAAAAAGATGATAAGAACCACAAGTTGGAGCATAAAGTGCTGTTTTGGCTAGTGTGGACTAGGAGAAGGGGACAGGGATGGCCTGTCGGCTGCAAGGAGGGTACTGTCGGCTGCTGCAAGGACTGTCCGCTGAACCAAATAAGAGGCGGCTGCAGGCGCATCAACATTTATTGAGAAATCTGCCAGTCGGCTGGCCGACCAGCAGTCAGCCAGCTCTTCTATTGTCCAAGAGCCTATATAAAGGCATGGATGCTCATTATGTTGGTCATTCACTCCACTAGGGAGTGGGTCAAGTACTAGGAGTATTTTGGGTGTTTCACCTTTTATGAAAAGGCAGCCTATGGCTGTGGATTTAGGGTACCTTTTTGTACCGTATGAATATACTGAATTTCCAGCTATCTCTCTCTCTCTACTCTCCCTTCTATCTGCGTTTTTGCATCAGCATGTTCTAAGTGGTGTTTAGGGCTGAAAGAAGACTCCCTGAGCTTCCGCATGTTACATTGGTATCAGAGCATCAGGCTCAGCAAAGCTAAACACTGATTCAGTCCCATATGATGGTGTACAGGTCCAAGGTACAAGAAAGTGCACGGGTACGAAGCCCAAGGCAAGGAACACAAGATCAGGAAGAGCTCCCAAGAGGTTTGTTGGTGGTGTTCCACAAAGCCAAAGGGGATGGCAGTCCTGTGAGCCGAATAGGTTTCCGGGCAACGGTCCCAAGGGAGGATTATCCTCCAATGGGTGATGTGAGAGTGCCAGACTCATTTCTCAGGAATGAAGACCAAGACCGTGTTCAAAGTCAGGGCAGGAACGGATTGGGGACTGGATGGGGCAGATGCATAGATCTTACTCAGAGTCAAAGTGGTTTTGGAGACCAGGCCAGGTTTTCAATGAAAAGGGTTGCCAGATATGGATGGATGACAGAGGGACTCAAGGAACAGAGTGGGATGATGACAGTCATCCAAGAACAGGTTGGAATCCCATCATCAAGTTTAGCAGAGGGGGATATCATGTGCATGTTTGCCCATGGACATATCCTGACGCTAGTCCAGAAGGGGCAGCCAGAAAAAGATGATAAGAACCAGAAGGGGCAGCCAGAAAAAGATGATAAGAACCAAAAGTTGGAGCATAAAGTGTTGTTTTGGCTAGTGTGGACTAGGAGAAGGGGACAAGGATGGCTTGTAGGCTGCAAGGAGGGTACTATCGACTGCAAGGAGGACTGTCCGTTGAACCAGATGAGAGGCAGCTACAGGCGCATCAACATTTATGGAGAAATCTGTCAGTCGGCCAGCTCTTCTATTGTCCAAGAGCCTATATAAAGGCATGGATGCTCATTATGTTGATCATTCATGAACGGGAGAATTAATTAGGGTTAGGTTTTCATGTGGGAGGAAGAGGGGAGAGAGAGAGAGAGAGACATATGTGGGGATAAGTCAACTCAATGTAATGAGTGTGTGACTCCCTTATCACACATGTATATTGCACTAGTACACATAGTGCACTTAGTACATTAAAAGTACTAAGTGTACTATGTACTATAACTTATGGGCTTGTACACACTATAAGGGTGGGCATAATGCCTTTACCCCAACAACCTCCCACTTAAAGGCAAAGTGCCCTTAAATGAAGGAAAAGAAAAATCAGCATGTACATGATAATATACAAGGCCATATCAAGGCTGAAACTGGCCTCATCCAATGCCCATCAAGTGTCTGCAATGAGCAAACCGCTCCGGAGGCAAACTCTTTGTCAACAAATCAACCGGGTTGTCATCCGTATGAATCTTAACAAGCTGAATTTGCTTGTTCTCTATCACCTCTCTGATGAAGTGATACTTCACATCCACATGCTTCGTCTTTGCATGAAAGACAGGGTTCTTTGCCAACTGGATGGCACTCTGATTGTCACAATGCAACAATGGAATATCCCCTATATAACCCAAATCAACCACTAACCGAGATAGCCATAATGCCTCCTTGCAAGCCTCTGTGGCTGCAATATACTCGGCCTCTGTAGTAGATAAGGCAGTACACTTCTGCATCCTGGATATCCATGACACAGCACCTCCTGTGAATGTAAACACATAACCGGTAGTAGACTTCCGGTTATCTGGATGATCGGCATAATCCGAATCCGTGTAACCATGCACTAATGCATCCTGTTTGCCAAAGCAAATGCACATATCCTGTGTGCCCTTCAGGTATCTCATGACACCTTTCACTGCTTCCCAATGCTTCTTGCCAGGTTTGGCCATGTATCTAGAAACCACTCCCATTGCAAATGCAATGTCCGGCCTAGTAGCAACCATGGCATACATGAGACTGCCACAAGCTGAAGCACACGGAATCTTGGCCATATCAGCCCTGTCACTATCCGACTGTGGGCTGTCCATAGCACTGAGTTTCACATATGGAGGCAAAGGAGTACTAGTCTTCTTCCCCCCGTCCATATTGAACCTCTGCAAAACTTTGCCAATGTATTCCTTCTGAGACAAATACAACACATGCTGATTTCTGTCCCGAAGTATCCGCATACCCAAAATGTGATTTGCATCACCCAAATCCTTCATATCAAAGGTCTGATGCAGCCTCTTTTTCAAGGCATCCATCTCTTTACAAGATTTCCCGGCAATCAACATATCATCAACATACAAGATGAGGATCATTAGATTGCCATCCAAAGCTTTCTTGGTGTATAAGCAGTGATCTATGTCACTTCTCCTGAAATCCTGTGATTTCATGAATGTATCAAATTTATGATACCATTCCCTTGGTGCCTGTTTGAGCCCATAAAGACTCTTTTTCAGCTTGCATACAAGCTTCTCCTTTCCATTTACTGCATAACCTCTGGCTGTTGCATATATATCTCCTCATGGAGATCACCGTGAAGAAAAGCAGTCTTCACATCCATCTGAATCAAGTCCAGATCATCATGAGCAACCAAAGCTAATACAGCTCTAAGTGTGGTCTTTTTACCACTGGAGAGAAGATCTCATCAAAGTCCACACCATATTCCTGCTTGAAGCCCTTAGCCACTAACCTTGCTTTGTATCTTGGCTTTGCATCAGGTGCAACTTTGAGTCTGTAAACCCACTTGCATGGCAAAACCTTCTTGCCTGTCGGCAAATGCACCAACTTCCATGTTCCATTTTTGTGAAGAGAATCCATCTTTGACTTCATAGCACGCTCCCAAAGAGCCTTGTCTGCCCCCTGTAAAGCCTCCTTATAACATGAGGGCTCCCCACAGTTAGTAAGCATCAAGTAGTCAACCCCTGGAACAAACCTGTCAGGGGCTCTAGAGGGTCTTGTGGACCTCCGTACCCAATGACCATCATTTGCAGGTTGCTGTCCAGCCTGCATATCACCTATTGGTGGGCTCCTGTTCCATGCCATAAGGTTGAAAAATCATGCCCGGTATGTCCTCTAACTGTGGGATATCCATAGGGATATCTTCTGCCATCTCTGGCTGTCCATTTGGACCATTTTCAGCACCATTTAAGGGCTGGTTTTGCTGCTGTAATGGCTGATTTACAGCCCTTTGTTGTTGTCCATGATGTCCGTCATCATCAAAGATGACTCTGCCAGGCTCCTGTTGCCTTGCAGGCTCCTTATACATGCATGTTTCATCAAAAATGACATCATTGCTGCGTATAATCTTTCTATTCACTGGATCCCAAAGTCTATACCCCATTTCACCTCTGTCACCATATCCTAGGAATATGCATTTGTGAGACTTAGGATCAAGTTTGGTGCGCATTTCCTTGCGTATGTGCACGTACGCAACGCAACCAAACACTCTCAAGTGCTTGTATGACGGAGGCTTCCCTGTCCATACTTCCTCTGGCACTTTCCTGCCAAGCCTCGTGTTAGGTGACCTGTTTATAAGATGAACGGCTGTCATAACAGCTTCAGCCCAAAAACCATGAGGTAACGCAGCATGTGACAACATAGAACGGACCTTCTCCTGAATGGTCCTGTTCATCCTCTCTGCTATCCCGTTTTTTGGAGGATCATAAGGAGTAGAGAGCTCTCTCTTGATGCCTTTAGCATCACAAAAGTCCTGAAACTGTTTGGACATATACTCTCCACCATTGTCGGAACGCAAAGCCTTCAGTGTTTTGCCAGTTTGATTCTCAACATGAGCAACGAACTTCTGAAACACTGAGAATGTATCACTCTTCAAACGAAGAGGATAAACCCACACCTTGCGTGTGGCATCATCTTTTAAAGACACAAAGTATTTTGCCCCTCCCAAAGAAAGCTGAGGCATCTCACATACATCTGTATGCACAAGCTCTAACTGAGCATCTTTCTGTCCAAGAGCTTTCTTGTGGGGACACTGGAGTTGCCTGCCATATATACAATGCTCACAAAACTGAAACCTTGAAACTTTAGAGAAGGCAAGTAACCAAAACGAGACAATTGCTCCATTCCTTTGACACTCATGTGTCCCAACCGGCTATGCCACATAGAGATTTCCGGCAGCTCGGTTGCATTTACATTAGCATGGTGACAAACACCTGCATGCATGAAGTAAAGAGTGTCCACCTTAGAGCCTCTGGCAACAACCAGTGAGCCCTTACTAATCTTCCACTTTCCACAACCAAATGTGGTAACATAATCAGCATCATCAAGCTGTCCAGTAGAAAGCAGGTTCTTCTTGATCTCAGGCACATGCCTGACATCATGGAGCATAAGCTGTGAGCCATCTGAAAACACAAGCATCACATCACCTCTGCCAAGAATCTTGCATGCATGGTTGTCACCCAAATAAACTACTCCTTCATTGCCAGCAGTATACCTGACAAACAAGTCTCTGCAACCTGTGACATGAAAGGAGGCACCTGAATCAATGATCCATGAGTGCATACCATGACCATCTCCTGTAAGAAGTGAATGGGCATCAAGTGAAGACGTGAATAGGACCTCATCCTCACTGTCACATGCATGTGACACATTGACTTCTTCAATCTTGACTCGTGTGTTTCACTAACGATAATGTCTTGTGTACCCCAGGGTGTCCAGCAGAAGGGGCATCGTGACACTCCTTAAGAATCTTGGACCAATGTCCGAGAACTGTGGTACACAAATTTTGTCATTACGGAATAGTAAACCATTCCGAATCATCCACTGACCTCCTGCAGCCTCAATGGTAGGCTGCTCAGTCATTGAGTCTTGGTCAATCAATGAGCTCAACATAAATCTCCTTCTCAAGAGTTGGCCAACAAAATTGAGTGTCGTCTAGCTTTTTACTTTTGAAAGCAATAGATCTACCATCTTGAAATAGAGCATAGTCACTAGCATCAGTTTCAAGAACATAAGGCCGACTAGGATCGGATAATGCTAAGATAGATGCTTCCTTGACTTTATCTTTCAAAAGTCTGAAGGCCATATCCAGATCGTTATTCCAAGTGATAGGCTGATTCGACTTAAGTCCACGACCTTTCAACAAGTCGGTTATCGACAGTGTGAGCTGAGAGTACTCCCGCACAGATTTCCGAAGAAAAACAACAAAACCGAGAAAAGAACGAAGTTGTTTCACTGTCTGTGGTATAGGCCAGGCCAGAACCTTCTGAACTCGGTCATAGTCAATGCTCAATCCATCTCTAGTAATCTTGTATCCCGATGTCTGTCATGAAAAACTCACATTTACTTAATTTAGCATATAGTCGATTCTGTCTTAAAATAGTTAAGACAATCGTGAGGTGTCTAACGTGATCCTCAAGAGTACGACTATATATTAAAATATCATCCAGGAAGACAACCACAAATTTTTCCAAATGTTCACGAAAAAGATCGTTCATCATTTGCTGGAAAGTGGCTGGAGCATTGGTTAACCCAAAAGGTAATACGAGAAACTCGTAATGGCCATACCTAGTCCGAAAGGCAGTTCTTTCGACATGCCTTTCATGAATACGTATCTGGTGATAACCAGTACGTAAATCTACCTTCATGAAATATTTCGCTCCGGCTAACTGGTCAATCAGGTCATCTGATCTAGAGAGAGGATAACGGTTCTTAATTGTCAGCTTGTTCAATCTCTTGTAATCTATACACATTCTCCAAGTGTTGTCCTTCTTTCTCTCGAGTAACACAGGTGCACCCCAAGGTGATTTACTTGGACGGATCTGGCCCATCCTCAAATAATCTTCGAGTTGTGTGGCCAACTCATCTTCCTCAGCTTGGCTCATCCTATAAGGTGGAATACTAACAGGGTGAGCAAGGTAGGTCCATACGTATGGTACGTACGGTACGGTACGGGTACGGTACGCAGTACAGTACGGTCTTCGAGCAAAAGTACGTAAAGTGCGTCAATATAATATATATATAAATTAGATCCACTAGTACATATCATTGAATGTCATTCATGAAACATAAACTTTGAATGGTTTAAACTTTAAACATTGAACATTGAAAGAGTAGAGATTCAAGAAGGATACAAATGAACATAAGGTAAAATCATGATTACAGAAACTCTGAGCATGCGCAAAGCGCTACAAGTAAAGAAACCGATACAAAGGACACGGGGGAAAAAACCTCTCCTAAAGAGAGTAAAAAGTGCCCCGGTCAACCTAGGTCCTGCAAAGGCTACTCATCATCATCAACACCTGATGATGAAGCTGAATCAGATGGGACGTCTCCATCGGTAAGGACATTCCCATCAGAATCATACTCAGGCTCTACATAGGGTACTCTCTCATGATCATCTAGCATCTCCTCTGTAGCTACTGTCGATGTCTCCGCATGTGATGTGGTAGATGTGCGTCGTCCTCGTCCTCGACGAGTCCCGCGCCGAGCGCCTCGTCTACCTCGCCCGCTCGACTGCACAACATGCGCATCACCACTGGGCTCAATGTCATACGCCCTGGAAGAAGCCCGAGTCACCCTGCGGTCTATACTCTCCAGCTCTCTGTGCAACAGGCGAATTATCTCCTCCTGCTCGTTTCTCAATGCGGTCTGCGCCTCTTCTGCGGTAGCAACGTGCTCCAGAGATAGAGGATCAACCTGTCAACAACAATAAACATGTTCAATGCGAATTGTCTGTGACCATGGCATGCCAAAAATGCTGGCAGCTGCATGCATCATAATATTGTTACTTGTATATACTAATGTCTAGACTCTATGACACAATCAGTCACCTGCATAGGATGCTCAAGTTTCTTAAGATTTTGAACCAATCGAAGATTGGCTCGGCAATAAACCAAGCGTTCCAACTGGCTGGTCTTGAGTTTATTGCGGATCTTTGTATGAATAAGAGAGTAGGCACTCCAATTACGCTCACACGCACCAGCTGAACAATCCTACAAGTAATAAAAGTCTTAAAGTAATCAAAACCTATTTATTATCACACATCGTTTTCCAAATTCCATTTAGGGAGTTATTGTCACTCACTTGAGAGAGGACCCGCAATGCCACTTGTTGGAGTTGGAATGATTGATAACCATAAATCAACCACCAGTTAATCGGGGCCTTTGCCTCGTCTTCCTTGTTGCATGAGGTTCTGCTAAAAGCGGCACCCAAACTATGCATGTAGGATACCATGGAGTTGTTTACCTCTGACTGCTGCTCCTGAGGATAGGTTGCCTCCAAGTACATGTCGCGCATGGTAAGAAGCTCTGGATTGCTTATGGTCTCATCCTTTCGATAAAGAGGATGAAGCAGTGCAGCCATGCCATGAATTGGGCGAGACATGTACTCCCAACGCGTCTCTATAATCTGATTCAGTTCTCTAATTCTAGAGAGGAAAAAAGAGTCAAGACCAAAGTTATAATAAGAGCAATTTAAAATGATTGGTGCGATAAACATGTGACGTGCACTTGACAATGGCTTACCTGTCTTGAGACACCACTGTGGACCGGCTAATCTCTAGCCGCATCCTCCTAAACATGTGGTAGAGGAGACCCATGGTAGATCCCTCCATGTCTGTCATGCGCAAGAGAAAGAAGAGCGGCTTCAGCAACTTGACAATCTTTGCTGTCTCCTCCCAAAAATTCTCGTCCAAGATCTTACGTTGGACATACTTTGTAGGCTCTGAATTGCAATGTCGTGGATCTTTCCACGTTGGATCAACCACAGTGGCTTGTAGAGGATCATGGAGCCTCTGCAAACGCTCCAAGACCATGTATGCATAAGCGAATCGAGTCTTGGAAGGCCGTACCATATCAAGCCCGGGGCTCTTGCTGCGAAAGAGCGCCAATGCTTTGTGTTTTTTTCTGAAAAAGGTGGTGATGCGATTGGCATCCGCCAACACTGGCTGCACCCAAGTAAGCTTCCCCACATCCTCCATTAATAAATCCAAGCAATGTGCAGCACATGGAGTCCACACAATGCTTGGGAACTCACCTTCTACCAACTCTCCCATCCTCCTACAGTTGGAGGCATTGTCAGTGACCACCTGTACAACATTTTCTGGACCCACCTCTATGATGGCTTGCCTAATGTGCTGATATATAAATTCAGCTGTAACACTCTCACCTGCCTTACCAGCATCCACCGCACGCAAGAAATAGGTGCCAAAACATGATGATACAAGAATGTTTATCATGTGGCGCCTTCGGATGTCGGCCCATCCATCAGACAAGATGGTGCATCCAAACTTTCTCCAGCTGTCCCGTATTGGTTGCAGCGCCACATCTATCCTGGCTTTCTCCTCATCTAGCATGCGTGTCCTCATTTGTTTGTATTCGACCCCGTGCCAATCCTCGCACGAACCCACAGCGGCTATTGCTTGAACCATCTTCTTCCATTGGTCCGTGCGAAGCACATTGAAGGAGATATTGCATTGTATAAGTGTGCGTGCAATCTCTATCTCGGCAACCCTTTGCCGCTCCTTTACCCATGCGGTGCTAAAGATGCGAGATGGGAGAGTGGTCTGCTGTTTAGAAGAACTATCACAATGCATGTCGGAACCTGCACCTTCCTCCATAATGCTCTCCTCTACTCTTGCCCTCTTTCTACTAGGCTGCCCCATTGCACTAGAGGATCCTGTAGCAGCCGTTCGATTAACAAATGCAGCTCGAGGAGGAAGAGGATCCAACAAATCCTCGTCTTCAGCTGCCATGGCTGCACCCTGTGAAGCCTTCAAATTTTGCTCGGCTATCACCTTATTTGCTATGTCGCGTGGCACAGATTTGCAAGCTGAAATGCCATTGCCACCGAGACCCGATACATGAGAGATGAGGCGAGTAACTGAACTTTTGAAGTCACCTCCACAATACCGGCATCTCCATTGGTTGCTCTTCTCATCATCTTGGAGTGTGTGAAGCTTCCAATAGGCATGTCGTTTCTTGCCCATGGCACAGAGAGAGAGAGAGAGAGACAGAGAGAGAGAGAGAGAGATTATTCAACCTTCAGTCGTGTGTGTGTGTGTGTCACATGTTTGTGTGTGTGTGTGTGTGTGTGTGTGTGTGTGTGAGAGAGAGAGAGAGAGAGAGAGAGAGAGAGAGAGATTATTCAACCTTCAATCGTGTGTGTGTACAGTGTGTGTGTGACATGTTTGTGTGTGTGTGTGTGTGTGTGTGTGAGAGAGAGAGAGAGAGAGAGAGAGAGAGATTGCTTGCAGCCTTGCTGAGTGTGTGTGTGTGCGCCGCGCTGCTGGCCGCGTTGTTTTTTTTTTCATTTTTCTTCCCGTTTTTTTTTTCTCTCTCCCGTTTACTTTTTTCGTTTTTTAATAGCGCCCGTTTTCTGCAGCCCACCGAACCCGTTTTTTTTTGGTTTTTTTCTACTTTAAGTTTGGCCCATTATTTGGGCCATGCCTTATAAATAATAAGGCTAATGAGCCCAGCGGCGGCCAGCCCAGCCCCGCCCCAAATAAACGACCACCGACGCGCAGCATTAAAGAGACCGCCGCGTGGAAAAAAAAAAAAAGCAAACGCCCTTAACGTTCCGTACGTACAAAAACGTACGTACGTTTAGAACGCCTCAAATGCAAGAGTACGCGTACCTGACCCAACCCTGAGGGTGAGCACTAGGGACCAGGTCAATATGATGATCTACTACCCTTTCGGGTGGTAAGTCCGATGGCAGTTTCTTAGGAAACACATCTTGAAACAAATCAAGTATCTTCTTTAATTCTTTGCTTTCAAACACACTTAATTCATTAGCATCCATAGTAGGTATGAGAAATGAAGAAAGTGGAATCAAGACACAATGGAAAGCAGTATACAAAGAAAAAGTATGACTAGACCAATCTATATGGACTTAAAGAGTCTTAAACCAATCAATCCCTAATAACAAGTCTACATGCTCTAGATGCATAATATAGCATTTCAGAGTATCTTCGTAGTTTTGAATCCGGATCGATAGCTTCTCCACCTTTCGATCCCATACTTGCCGCCCCGCACGTATACATACCTCATAGGTATGATCGCTGGGTGTTGGACCAATCTATATGGACTTAAAGAGTCTTAAACCACTCAATCCCTAATAACAAGTCTACATGCTCTAGATGCATAATATAGCATTCCAGAGTATCTTTGTAGTCTTGAATCCGGATCGATAGCTTCTCCACCTTTCGATCCCATACTTGCCGACCCGCAGGTAGGCGTACCTCATAGGTATTGCTGGGTATTGTATCAAGATCCAATTTCTGCACAAGTCTGTAATTAACAAAATTGTGTGAGCTGCCAGGGTCTAGAAGAATGTGGATTCTATGGCCATTCACTTCTCCATAAACTCGGAGAAGATCATGCACACCAAAAACTTTAGAGTTTGAACAGACAATCAGAACATGAACTAGGGCAAGAAAATACAGTAACTGACCTACCTGTCAAATCCCCATAGGATCTCCTCGTAGAACACTCTTGGTACAAGACTCGAAACTTGCAAACAAACCAAACAAACATGAAGGGGATGGAGCCCTGACTCACCTCCCAACCTAGACAGCCATGGGCAAGCCCACAAGTCTTGGCTGTCCCCACCGAGCCACGAGCTGAGCTAACTAGATGGACGTACCGACCAATCTCTACCTCGTGACGCCCCATACCACCACAAAGCTACCCTTGTGGGTCTCGAGATTGCTGCCGACCTCGGCTACATAAAGCAGGTGCACGTTTGCACTAGATCCAGGCTCCTGACCATAGAGCTCTCACAAAGACACGCAAGACTCTATGAACTAATGACTAACCTTGGCCACCCTTTTATAGGCTCTTGGCCGGTCATCGGGCGTCCACACTTGGGCGCCCGCCTGTCCATACTTGGGTGCCCGCCCGTTAGTCTATCCCTAACTCAGCTCGCCAATCAGTCTGCCTAGCTCCAAGCTTCCCCAAACCTCGAAGATAGTCTTGTGTGCGTGTAGCACACGGTAGATACACACTGTGCTTCGGGCACTTGTTACGCATATGTCCCTTTTCTTCGTAGATGAATCAACGTCCCTCCTCCTTGAGCTTCAAGGCCTTAAGGAGATGTTTTTTCTTCGCTGGGATCGAAGTTAAATTCTTCGAAGGTTGGTCCGAAGACTTTCCTTCTGTCATGCTAGCCATCAGTGCGGAGAACTTCCTTTTGTGCTTGTTCCCCTGCTCGGTCGCGGGTTTAGACTTGGAAGAGACCATTGTATCATCATAGATACAAGCGGAATGAATGGCCTCGTCCAAAGTTTTACATTTGTTGTTTTTAACCTGTAAACAGTACGAGTCGGATAAACCGGCTACGAAGAAACCCAAAAGAGTCATAGGATCCATCTTCGTAGCTTTCATCTGCAAGTCCCTAAATTTCTGGAGATAGACCTCATAAGTGAGGTTCTGCGAGGTCATGGTCAAAGTAGCAAAACGGGCAACAATATCATAGTCATCCTCTTTCTTGAGGAATTCTTTCTTAAAGACTTCTTCGAACTGTGCCCAAGTCGTTGGTTTAGGGTTGAGTTCTTTCCACCAAAGCAAAGCTTGCCTGAGAGGAAACTTGCTGCTAATTGGATCTTTTTGCAATCGTCATATGGATGAAACTGAAAATGGACTTGCCACTTATGTAGCCAAGTGTCCACTATTTCCTTGGTACGCTGCTTTTGCTCGCTCCCAAACTGTTCCAGAGTAATATTGGGGCCTAAAGCAGATGCCAAAGTATCCAGATATACCCGAAAGAGTAGATAGAGTAGTGGTCAACAAAGAGATGGAGTTCTGTAAAGCTTGCATCTGCGCGGCGACTTATGCTTGACGTTCCGAGGAAGAAGCTTCGAGAGCAACTTTAAATTCTTGGAAATTTGATTTTGAAACAAAATCGTCGAAAAGATCGCCATCGGTGGCTTCTGTAGCCCACAGGTCTTCACGTTCGGGAATGGGTTCCATCTCGGATTCTTGGGTCGACATCTTGAAGAGGACAAGATGAGAGAAAAGTTTGATCTTGCACAAAGAAGAGTGCTAGAGAGCTTGAGAGCTTGAGAGATGTGTGGCAAGAAGCCTCCTTGAGGGAAATTTATAGGCTCCCCTAAAAGCTTACTTAGCTTTTACTTTTGTGTTATACATACATACATACATACATACATATATATATATTCTCTATTTTTCTTTAAAAAACCACTTATAAAGCAATGCTTGGGTATTTTAAACCCTTTTACTAAGGTTCGGTAAAAAAAACGAAAGCAATGACAAACAAGGCATGGGTTTTTTTTTAACAAAAGCTAAAAAAAACCTCCACGCGTTTGCTTTTTTGCTAAATCCTGCAGGAACCTCAACGCCACCTTCTGCCACCCGTCGACTGCCCACGTGCGCCGCCTGCAACGATTCTGCGCACGACTGGTACCCGCCTGCCTACATGTACCCGCTTGCGTGCACAAACACGCCTGACTGTCCGCGTGCTCACTTGGCCGCTTGCGCTCTTACGTGCCTGCCTAGCTACGTGTACCACTCCACGTGCCTAAGCGTACCAGCCCAACTGCGACTGGTCTTGTGGCTGGCTTCTTCACACTTAAGACTACGACTAGTCTTGTGGCTGGCTTCTTCGCACTTAAGACTGCGCAACCACCTAGGCGCCACTTCTCTCTCTCTCTCTCTTACAAACAGACAACCGACTGGCTTTTTCTACTTTTCTCTCTTCCTCAAACTGTTTTCCCAGTTGAAAACACCTACGGCCCTTCTTGCAAAGCATACAACCCATACAAGACCAACCCTTCATCACGGGTTGCTACGATGCAAAAGCAACATACTGAATCTGAAAAAACAACAATATGAACAGAAAAACAGCAATTTTCTCGAACTCATACCTTTTCTTTGACCTCTTTCTCTCTACCTACCATGCTCGTTCACGAGGCTTGCTCTGATACCACTGTCAAATCCCCATAGGACCTCCTCGTAGAACGCTCCTGGTACAAGACTCGAAACCTACAAACAAACCAAACAAACATGAAGGGGGTGCAAGCCTGACTCCCCTCCCAACCTTGATAACCGTGGGCAAGCCCACAAGTCTTGGGTGTCCCCACCAAGCCACGAGCTGAGCTAACTAGATGGATGTACTGACCAATCTCTACCTCGTGACATCCCATACCACCACGAAGCTACCCTCGCGGACCTCGAGGTTGCTTCCGGCCTCGACTACATAAAGCAGGTGCACGTCTGCACTAGATCCAGGCTCCTGACCATAGAGCTCTCACAAAGACACGCGAGACTCTATGAACTAATGACTAACCTTGGCCACCCTTTTGTAGGCTCTTGGCCGGTCATCAGGCATCCACACTTAGGCACCCGCCCATCCATACTTGGGTGCCCGCCCGTTAGCCTATCCCTAACTCAGCTCGCCAATCAGCCTGCCTAGCTCCAAGCTTCCCCAAACCTCGAAGCTAGTCTTGTGTGCGTGTAGCACACAGTAGATACACACTGTGCACATGACATTCGCACTATCTACGGCCGTGACGGGCTCTGCAGGGCAGGCACAAAAATGGCAAGACGAGTGCCCGTCAACTCTGCAATGACGGTAGAGCCAACGGTGGTGGTGGTGGTGTTGGGTGACGGAAGCAGCTATGGGTGCTACAATGGTGGACTTGGGCGGTGAGCAGCTCTCCAAAGGGTAGATAGACCCATGGAGAGGAGGAGTGACCAGGGTGAAAGGAGGAGGGGCCTCTTGAGAAGAAAGGAGGGAGATATAAGTGTGGGAGGAAGCTCGAATTCCCCCCAACCCACTATGATCAGCCAGTTGTAGATTGCTACATTAGTAACCCTAATAAAGATTAAGGAAAGACTAAACCAAGGATAATTCAAAGAGAAAAATACTAAAATAAAAATAATATGCCAGGAGCCATAAGAGGAGGGCCAAACAAGTTATGCTCATTTCATTCCATAATGCCTTCTTATACAAGAACCTAGGGCTAGGGCTTGCCCTAACCCTAATCCACCAAGGCCCACACTTGGGCACCCTATTGGTCTCTTTTTGTCCACACAAGGCTACACTAAAGGCCCAAAGAAACCCTTGACCCTTCCTAGCCATCTACAAGCAGGACCCTAAGAACACAGACACTTAAATTGATTAACAGCTTGTATGCCAACATGAAAAGTATCGCTGTTAGAACAACAACCAAACGTGTCTATATGTGCTTTTTTAACCACTTGCCAGGATGCCCACAACATACAGAATATGACTTGTAATCACAAAAGATTTCAAAACCTAGGTAGAAATAGCAAGAGTACCTATCAACTCCACGGTGCTCAAGCTCAAAGTCAATCTTGCGCCAGTCTCTGCCTCTCTCTTGCAGAAGAACCTCTCGAGGTTTAGCATTGCCAAATGGGTTTACTTTGGGCCTGGGCCTGACAGTGAGTTCTGCAGAGACCTCAGGGGTGTCAGGCTTGCTGGAATGGCCGCTGGAGGGCCTGTTATCTCGCTCCTTCACGTCAGATTCATTCTCAAACCTTCGCCAATCCGGCCCTCTGTCAGCAAGAATATCTTCTCGGGGTCGTGCAGCTCCAAAAGGGTTAGGCTTGGGCTTGGTCCACGGTGGGGGCAAAGCATCGGATACATCTGCAGCATCACCTCTAAGGCCTGGAGGGGGGGAGGGACTAGGATGGCGGCTTCGTGGTGCTAAAACAAGGCGTCTTCTCTGCGGTTCTCCTATAGCTTCTTGCTGCTGCTGTTTGGGAGAACCTTCTTGCTGCTGCTGTTGATGACTCGCTGGTCTTCTTCCCCAGCGGCCTCCAGCATCTGCACTCACCTGCTGCATGTCTGAATCTTGCCCTGCAGTCAGGTTTTCTGCTGCTAGGTTTCTATTATAGGAGGACCAGTTATCTGCTCCATCTGCACGTGAATGCACATGTGAGGCATCATGGACTGGTGCTGCTACTGGTGGTGGTGGTGGTAGGGTTTTCCTGGATGGGGCCCAATTATCCGCTTCATCTGCACGAGAATGTTGTCTGATTTCGTCAAAGGTCTCTCTTCTTCCACTTGAGCGTGCATCAGCAGGGGCCAGGGGTAGGGATTTCTTCACTAAACCCCAGTTACCGACCTCGTCTGCACGGGAGGGGGGCGGGTCTCGCTCAGCCGGACGAGACCCCCTTCTCTCAACATCATAGCCTCCTTCTTCCGCTCCTGGAAACACAGTCTTCTTCGACGAGCTCCAATTGTTGCTATCATCTGCACGAGATGGCTCATCCCTCTCTCTGTCTCGCAGAAACGCTCCCGCTTCTCTGTCCCGCTCGTAGCCTCCGCCGAAGCTGCCCCGAGACCGCTCGCGATCGAGCCGATCCGGTCCTCCTCTGTAGTCCCTGTATTCCCGAAAGGCTCCGCCCATGCCGCGCGGCTGCTCCTCCTCACCGGATCTGTCCCGTGGCCCCGTTGGCAGAATCATCATTTCTCCGCGCGAGTCCGATATGGAGCGCGACTTGCTTCCGTGGGCAACCGATTTGCCGATGGTGAACTCGGAAATGGAGAATGTCTGCTGTTGTTTCTTCTTCTTGGGCTTCACGGACAGGGACTCACCTCGGGTACGGAAGGTCTCCGGCGGAGCTGCAGCGGCAGTGGCAGCGGCGGCGGCGGCGGCCGCTTTCTCCTCTTCTTCTGCGCGCTCCGCCTCGGCGGCCCAGGCGCCGATGCCCCACGGCTTGTTCATGGCGAAGCTCTGCCGGCTATGACGTGATGAGAAGCTCTGTTTAGCTACGCCGGAATGTAAAGATGACGCTGAGTGAAATAGTGAAGTTCCTTTCTCCGTCACTCTAAGTGTGCTTGTCGACCAATAAATTAACCACATTTCATACTCCGTTTAAGTCCGCGTTTAACACCATGTCGGATGATCATGGCACTAAATATATGTTAATTAATTAATTAGTTTTCGCCTTAGAACCGTATGAGGAAAGTTCGATTTTGCTAACAAACACAAGCAATCATTTTCATTAGCAAAATGTACACTATAACTAAAATGTGTGAAGCTTCTAAAAATGATAGCACTTCTCTCTAGGCCACTAAAAATACACTATAGTGCTTTTTTTTTTCTAGCATTGATTGGTTGTAGTCTATCTTTCTTCTCAAAAAGCACTCTAGTGTTTAATTCTTGCGCTTGTTGGTTTTTTTTTTAGCACTCTAGTGTTTAATCGCCACGCTCGGCTATAGCCGAGGCCTCCCAAATAGATGTACTGGGTTCAAATCTACCCTAGCACACTCTCACAATACAAGAAAATAGATAGTGGTACAAAAGTTGGGATGGCCTTGCAAGAAGAGCACTCGGCTTAGTTCGTGCACCCTCCAAACCACTTGTCAATGTCATGCTCAAAATTGGAGCAAATACATAAGGCAAGTTTCACAACGAAGCCACCCATACGTGAGCTAGCACGTTTTGCTCACCGAATACATATTGCAGTGTGAGTGTCCAGCTTGCCCAAGTCATGTGTAAGGCGACTCAAGTGACCTACATGCATTCATTATACCAAACAACCTAAAAGTTGGGATGGCCTTGTAAGAAGAGCACTCACCTTGGTTCGCACACCTGCCTAAACCACTTTGTCGAGGTCATGTTCAGAATTGGAGCAAATACATAAGGCAAGTTTCACACGGAGCCACCCATAAGTGAGCTAGCACATAAAATGTTTTGCTCACCGAATACATATTGTAATGTGAGTGTCTAGTTTGTCCAAGTCGTGTGCAAGGCAACTCAAGTGACCTACATGCATTTATTATACCAAACAACCTAACGGTTGTGTTATGGTGCTAGTGTAGAGGGGCGAGACACCTAAGGAATTTCAGTGGGAGCCTTCGATCAAGCACCAAACCATAACTTTTTCCAAAAAATTGATGCAAATGTCTTTGCCACAATGAAGCGGACATCGATTTTTGCCTTAGTTTGTAAAAATCACATTTCAAACTATTAAAGTGTGTATCCCAAAATAGTGACACGCCAACTAGAGCATTTACACATATTATATGTTTTAAGCCATTAGACAAAAGATACATCATCGAATTCATCACACAATTGGACCTTCACTTCCATAAATATCCATGCAGAATCATCTAAAAGTGGGGGTAGGTGAGAAATGGTTTTGGCAGGCGGTGCCACGTAATTGGCCCCTCTACTCTACAATAATCACAAATGTAATTGATTTGTTCATCACACCCTTTGGATTCCACATCTACCATGGGGGGTGGATGCTAGCTAAGGACATGTTCATATGCTAACAAAATGTGAAATCACTTGGTAAAAACACCCACCATTGAGCTCCTTCGCCAAACTATAAAGGCAAAATGGCCATTGAGCTCCTTCATTTAGCTACTACAATGGTAAAACAATCAAAAATTTACATGGCCTTTTGTTTCAGCCTTTATCAATCTTGTAACATGTTCCTTTTTCTCATAAGAATTCAAAAGAGCCTCTAAGCTTGAGATAGGCTCTATAAAGTTAAGGTTCCCTATTCGTACATTATCATATGTGGCATCCTACACTTTTCAATGCAATAGATGCTAAGTAATGAATGGATGACTAGTCACATCAAATTACACAATGGTCAAAATCGTTAAATTGTGGTAAAACAACAAGCCTCTTTACATGAAAATTGAGTTGTCTTGCTTGCCCATAAGCAAATCAAGGTTTATCTTTGGCCCTGGGCTTGAACTAGATCTTTTCCTATCTTACCACCTTATCCATGAAAATGTTGCATCTCCTTTCTAGGCTTTTCAATTATCTTGTGGTTATGTGAGTGTTAATTGGGAAATCATTATTGTCCTATGATACTCCATGCACTCCAAATAGATAGCAAGTCCATGATATTTAGCTTGAAAGTAGGTGTGGACCTATAGGGATTAGTGTATAGCCTTTGATACTTTGTAATGATGCTCTTGAAAAAATCTGACCCTATTTCCAAGAGGTCACTTATCCAACTTGTTTGCCCATGCGCTTAACTAGGAGATTCCATAATTGGCATTTCCATACAGACCCCATAACCTTAAGGTTATGAATGTCCTCCAAATTAGCCAAGTTTGGAAACCCCTAGTCTTGCACCTTATCATGGCTCCTTTGAATCACCCTTGGTGAGAGGATCATTTCCAACACTTTCTTGCTGACAAAAACCAAAGAACTTAATGGTATGAACCTTTGAATTGGTGCACTTTTGAACTACGCACACCCTCTCTACTTGGATTATCCTTCTTAGGACCATAAGAATACGAGGGTCCATGTTATCCCGCTTGTCACTAGGTCATATAAGTAGCTTAGCCATTCACAATTGTATCACACGCATGCCACCAAGTTGTCTTGTCTCTTTACTCGTACATAGTTGTATTTCTCGAGATTTGTTATCATCAGCTACCTTGAGTAAGTACACTATTGTTGTAAAGCTTGGACAAGACCTAAGGTGGTTTTTTAATAGGCCTTTACATTCCTCCCTCTTCTATATGTCACCTGGAAATGTTGCGCCTGGCTAAAGAATGGTGACCAACATAATGTTACTCACACTACCTCTCCTACTATACAGAGGCTAGGTTGTGATCTTCAATTATGGTTCCAAACTTAAGATCTCAAGCGTATAATATGCATATTATGGAAAGGAGTACAAAACATGGGGTGCGGTATGTGGAAAGCGACGCAAGTGAAAAAGTTGTACAAAGATGGTCTATAGCACTAGATGAAAATCTATGATGTGGTGTAAAGGTAGTGTGTGGAAGATTGTTTGTGGTTCAAGATGGAATCCCATAGCATATTTTTGAAAAGAATCCATGGTACAAGGTGGAGCTCCATGATATGGTGTAGGAAAGCCTTGATAGTTCCATGGAATGGTGTGGAAGGCAGCACAACCACTCCAAACTATTCTTTT
>NC_141102.1:5372500-5482500 GCF_041138505.1 Cibotium barometz | reverse complement strand
GCGCATGAAAATGGGAATAGTGCGTGTGCACAAGTGGGTGCACGTGCAAATGTACGTGAACATGCATGTAGTGTGTGTGTGCACATACTATGCAAATGTGTATGCTTTTAGTTATTTTTTTAATGTTTCTTGTTATGTTTTTGGGTATTTGTCATTCTGGGTGAAGGTAGCGACTCTACACTTGAGCAGGGGGCTATGTTACATATGTACACATAGGCTTCCGGTTTGAGGCTTACCATGTGTGGTGTCCCTAATGAAAGCTTAGATGCCACTGCGGTCAGCTTTGTTGGTGTGCTTGTCTGAACTTTGGCCTTCCAGCTATAGCGAGTTGATGTTGTGTGAGGTGCACAGGGGTGTCGTGGGATTGTAGGGATTGGGACTAGGGTGCAAATGTTGGGCCCAATGGAACACTTGGTGGCTTATCAGAATTAGGAACTATTTGGGATGCAACCACTACACACGGGCTTGGTGGTACGACCAAGGGTTCTTTCACATGCTTCATCATTGGGCGGGTTTGGCACACACGTCAGGGGTGCTGCCACACTACTCTCCATTATGATTAGACTTCAGGGGTGGTGTTGGAGGAAGGACCTTGGGTCTCCACACCCACTTGGAGTTAACATTCGAGGATGCATTTGTGGGGGTCCTCGACATAATATTCTTGGATTTTGGCACCCAGATGTGGGGGTTTTCTTCATAGAATCCTTGTGCTTCTAGTAGTTTTATCGGGATCCCAACAAAGCATTGAGTGTTGGGGTCATGCTGTGGGTAGTGAGGCTGTCCCCCCTTGAATCTCTTTGGCTTTAGGAGAGGTTTTTGGGACCCAAACAAACGGGTTCCTTCGTAGAAGCCCTAGGCTTCTAGCAGCTTAGGATCTAATGGGGCTCATGATTTGGGTGGAAGTCTATGGCACGGGGCACTCACTTAGTAGATCTCTGCTCGTGGTTGGGCCAAATGGTACGTCTCTACCAGGTCTTTGTAGGGGCATTGTACTTTCCCTGGCTAGCCAGAGTACTCTTGGGTACTCATTTCGTCTTGGTGGTGACCTCCTTGAATGGGTACTCTTGGGTACCCATTCCTTCTTGGTGACATTCCCGAAAGGTTGATGAGGTTGAGATTTAGGGGTTCTTTTTGGAAAATCAATAGGGTGGCATCACTCGGTGTGTGCTCGATTTCATACACACATCTTGTGATGAGCTTATCTAGCTCTTCTTTGACCATTTGACCGTACTTGGAATTCATGTGACCGTACTCTGCATAACGGTGTGGGCCCTTGCATCAAAAGCATTGCATCAATGGTCTACATCCATATTGTTGAGTTCTCTCACTCGTTGTTACACCATGGCTTCGAACATAGGTGTAGTCAATGGGCGAAGCATGTTCAGGATACCTATAGGGATCATATTATTGTTGCTCATATGGGTCTTGTTGGTCATAAGGCTTATAGCTTTCTTGTTCCTAGTTTTCTGTCTCTACATGAAAGGTCACCAAGTGCAATTCTTGGAGGAACCGACTAAGGTGGTAGTACTGGAGGTGGATATAACAAATGTGAGGGTATTCTATACATACCTCTCATAATAAAGGGTTTTGATATGTAGGAAATGGACCTGGGAGATATGATAACCATTGACTATGATAGCAAATGTTGAAGCGTCGATATATGCATCTGAAAGATTGTATCCTATTAACGTGGGAGATCTCAGGATGGTGAAGTGTCGATATATGCACTTGAAAGATTGTATCCTAGTAGCTTGGGAGATCTCAGGATGGGTGCACTTGCTAATGTCTTCTTGAGTTTCTTGTAGGCCCATTGGCATCCCATTCGAAGATAATCAACATCTTATATAAAGGTCAAGTATATATGATATACAAGAAGATGAGTCTTCTGTAATAACCTATATGCCCCATGAATCTCTGCACCCCCTTGCAGTTTATGGGTGGTGGTAACTCTAAGATCATGTGAATATTGTTTTCCCAAGTGGAGATGCCATTCTTGGAGACAATGTGTCCAAGGATGACACCAAGTTCAACCCATAGTTGAAATTTGAGTAGGCTTAATGAGATGCAATAGAGTCTACATGAAGATGAGCAAGATGCTCCTTCCACTTGGAGTGGATACATAGGTTATCAATGAACATCTATAGGGTCTTCCAAAAGAGATCCTTGAAGGCTATACACATCAAGCGTTGGAAGGTGGTGGGGTCATTGGTCAAAGCTGATGGCATGACATGATATATGCATTCTGTAGTAGCAAATGCCATCTCGTATTGGTTTTGGATCAATCATCACTTAGTTATAGCCAAAGAATCCATCCAAGAAGCTATAAGCTTTTACTTCGATAACTTTTTCTAATATATGGTTTGTGTAGGCCAAGGGTAAGTGATTGTTAATTGTGGTAGCATTAATATTTTTGAGGTTAACACACACTCTAAGCTTCTTATTTTAGGCACAACACCCACTCGGTGTACTCGATTTCATACACAAATCTCGCGTTGATAATCTTGTCTAGCTCTTTTTTGACCATTTGAACATACTTATGATTCATGTGATAGGCTCTCTATTTGGATGTAGAGGTGTTTCACCACTTCTAAAGGAATTCCCTTCATGTCAATGTGTATTTCCAAGCAACACCTCCGATGAAATTCCTCGAGCAAGGCCACATCAATTCTCCTTCTTGCTTAGCGGCTCTTGCTTAGCGGTGAGGTCTGGCAATAAATATTGGTTTGGGTTCTTCACTTGGGTTGGTAAGATTTATTTCTTTGACCTCGGGAGGGCCGTCATAAAGAATGTGGCTATCCATCCAGACTTCTTTGAGCCTTCTCTCCATGTACCACTTTGTTCCCAATGTTGTAGGACTTAAAGTACTCATGCGCTTACCTCACATCTTCCTCCTAAGGCTTGGTGAGAGCTCTTTGAGTTTTTCTTCCTTATCTACCTCACCCTTGACCTTATTGACCCTACATTAAGAGCTTGACAAAGCTTGGCTTACTAAGAGCTTGTGGGATCCTCGTCACTTTTATAAACCATTGTCTTAGTTTGAATGGTGGTGACCTTGTTTAGGTCAGCTTCCATTGTCGGGTGTAGGTTTCATGTGAATCCATGGCCTCAAGATATCAAATCCAGTGAGGACCTGTACGCTTTTGCCGCACAGGTTGTAGCTGGGGACTTGCCGAACACCGTATGCGAGCCACAAATGGCTGCAAGCATACAACCAGGAAAGCAAGCTCAAACAGAATGCAAAAGGTGTGTCACTCACCGCTCAACCGCCGCCTTGAAGGATTCCCGCGTCGCAGCCGTGAAGGAGGAGCCACCGTCGCCGCTCTACCGCCGTCGCCGTCGCCGTGCTGCTACACAGTGCTCGATCGCTCTATCACTCTCTCTCTCTCTCTCTCACACACACACACGCAGGAGAAGGAAACCAAGGAGATAAGGCAAGAGCACTCTTGTATTCACAACACATGAGAATAAGGATTTTAGGGTTACATTTGACTCTTATAGGTGACTTGGCCGTTCACACTTGGGTGCCCATACATGGTCGGCCGATCCTAACCCTTATCAAGGTGCGCCTCTCATCGGCGATCACCCAATCCCTTTATCCTTAACATATGGTGCCGACAAGCCCGGCCCATGACTCAGAATATTTAAATTAATGACGTAAAACATAGTACGTCTCAATGTCCGTCATAGGTTAACATGCCCCCCTTCCTGATGTAGATTCCATCCTCGAAAGCTATGGTATGGTAAGCTCGATAGGGTGGTTGTGGTGAACCGTCTGTAAAACAGGGAATTAGAGTGAACATATGCTGGAATTCAAAAGATATAAAGTGTATAAATTCAAGCATGTTAGACCACAATGGATGTTGCTATGAGAACTTAGTTTAAGGGTCACATGAATGAGCTAGTGTAGCAAATTAACACAACTTTAAAATTATTGATGATGAAAGTAAATCAAGAGTTAGCAAGGTGTCAAAGGATAATCAAGGTTTATAACTGGCCTAAGTCAAGGAAAATAACCAAGCTTAATAAATAAACAGATGACCACACTGTGTCTACTCTAAGAACAAGTTAATACCACGAGCCTAGGGACACAAGAAACATCAGAGTTACAGGAGCCTTTTGCCTTTATTTCTTTATGCACGTGACAATTTTTACACACAATGGCGACCTCCCTAAGGCAAAACTAACATCGATCCTGGTACCATGTTTAACACAAGGCATTATCCAGGAATCTATTAGTTCACCTTAGGCAAGGCTATCCCCTACCAACCAAGGCATCGGTCTAGAGTAGAATACTCCTCACCTACCAAGTATCAATAAGGCGATAGGCCAACATTAAAGCACATCATAGACTTGTATTGCCATTTATTGTAGGCTCTTAAAAAAAAAGAATTCTTTTGATCTTCGCTCCTGAACTATAATTTGTCTTGCATCCTTTCGACAAAGGGGTAAAATCTATGTCCTAGAGGTCAACACACACATAGCCAGGTGTCAAACATTAAGATGGTTTGATCCTAGACCTAAGACAATCGTATTCCAAGGTTAACTAAAGACTGCATGCATTCTCAAGAATATATCTAATAAGATTAAACTCATTAATAATTCACACTAGCACGTCAGGCAACTTCAAAAACTAAGTAGTACATTGACAATTTCCATGTGGTCATGCATTATAGTTCATGCAATTAATTGAACAGTAAAAACGAAAGAGAATGGGTATGGAAGAATTACACCTGTATTTTGGAGATCTCCTTGATTCGATGAGAAAAATGCTTGCAATTTGATGAGATATTTATGTATGAGCGTTACGGCTATCTCAGGACTTGAAAGCAAACCCACCTCAAACTTTTCCACCTGTACAACCAACTAACAAGCACTATACCTCGAGAGGCACATCAGTGTGAAAAGTTAAAGACTCGTTTAAGGAATCCAAACTAGATAAAACTTGAAAACACTAACCTACCTACCAGTCACCACACTACTACTGAGGATATAGTTAAGAGGAGGTTGTAGAGTCGTGGCTCTAGCCCTAAGGCTAAGCCTCTATCCACATCATCCAAATAAATAGAGTCAACCTCAGTAGTGCCATGAGTTTCATCTGTCCATTCATCATTGTCATATATTTCCTTTTCATTTTCCCATCCACATAAACTTATCAAGAATGTAACCATGCGAGGATAGTCATCTTGTGGAAAAGGAAAGCATTGGGCTATCGGGGATATTTCCTCCACGGAGTAGGGGTCAGTCATGGTCAATAGGCGAATTAGCCATTCTAATTCCTCAACATTTTCCTCTCTGGCTAGTACATCTATATGATCCCATTCAGTTTCAATTACAGGATAGCACATGTGAAATATCTGAGAAAGGTACAGATGATACCTCTCACCAAAGGTGGGAGTGGATGAAGTGTATGATGATCGTGCATCTGCCATATCTGCAAACACAGATATAGCATCAGTAGGTTTATGACATGTAAATCTAGTTCTTGATTGTATACGGATATTTCTCCTCTTTTTGTGCTCTTGCTCTTTTTACTATTTTTTGTTTTTCTTTTCTTTATTTTTTTTAATGTATGAAGCTATATATATACATCCCCTTGAATTTGGCAATTACATGGTCAGGGGAGAAGGTTAAGGATGAAGCAATAGAATGTTGAGCGTGAGTACATGCTCCCCCTTTCCTTGGGTAGATCATATTTTCTGCAATGATGTTGCAGCTTCTTGGAACCAATTTGTCCAACGGGTCATAGGTTGTGATGTGGGTAGATAGTTTTTTATGACCCTTGTGGCCACATCCAATTGCAGAGATGGAAGTGTACGTTCCCATTGACGAATGGAGGAAATGGTTTCCGACGATACTTTTACAAAGGGAGACATAGACTCATTGGTCTCTTGTTGGGTGTTGACAAGAGTAGGTGTAGAGCATGAAGAAACTTCTATATCAATGTGTGTTTGGCATGAAGAGCTAGAAGCTTCATGTGACTCCCCCTTCCTGAGCTAGGTGGTATTGATCGATAAAGTTTGGGAATCCAAACTAGCTCTGGAAGAAGTGGTGCGGAGCACTCTGTTACCTTTCCCTTACCACGATCTTGAATTGTCATTGGGGTGGCAACAATTGGTTTGCAAGGTTTTACAGGTGATGTAGAGGGATTCAGCTTATGTTTAGGGACCCAAATCTGGTCATTCCCCTCGTAGTACCCTTGGGCTACTAATAATTTTTTAGGGATCCATCGCGATGTTACATTGCCCTTTCTCGGGTGGGTAGCTGCTTTCCTTTTACGAGGCTTCTTGGTGGCTGAAGGAGATTGAGCAGGGGAAGTAGCTATTAACGAAGCTTTTGGGACCCATTTGTATGTGTTTTTTGGCATAGTAAGCGGAGCTTTAGAGACCACCCTGCATGTTTCCACTCTTGGCATTGAAGCGTTAGAGGGGTGGCAAAACAATCAAAGATGGTTTTGCCACTGGACTTTGTGATTTTTCATTATCTAATATTTGAGTGGATGACTTAGGTGCGGGATTTTGAGCGGTCAGACCTAGTGTTGGTTCTTGCATTGTGACTTGTCTGGTTGCCCAATCGATATTGCACTTGGTGGCCATCATCCATTTACGCCCTAAGTTTACACTCCCTTCCATGATACCAGCAGGCATAACCAAAAATCTTTGAATTATGGTCCCCTTGTCATAGGCAACCGGAGTGTGCAGAACTCCTGAGACAGGGGTTTTTTTCTTGTTGATTCCTTGAACTTGGATAGCGCTCTTGGATAAAGGTGGTTTTCCAAGTTGACACCACACGCCATATGATAGCAAATTATGTTGAGCTCCTGTATCCAATAATGCATTATACAGCACCTCCCCGTAAGGACTCTGTAACTCAATTGGGTATCTTAGAGGCGGGTCAGATTCCAGTGCATCCTCCTCTGCTTCCTCGAAAAATACTTGCGTAATTCCCAAGTTGGCTTCTCGTTGTCGCCTGCATGCTGTTAATGTTCTTTGGCTTCGACTCTCGCTTGTATCTTTTTAAGCTCAGCTTGTTCTTTAGCTGCCTTCTTTTGATGGATTGCATATAACTCCTCTTGGCTCAGGGGGTCATAGTATCTTTTGAATTTACTCCCATTAAGGAATCCAATGGTTTCAACTCCGTTGAGAGTCTCCACTCTGATGGTACCTTGCGGGGTAATTTCACAAACTCTATACGATCCCTTACCAGCATATTTGAGCTTCTTCTTTTCGTTACGCACTCCATACATCAGGACTTTATCCCCAACCTTGATGTCCTTGTCCTTTAGGTGGCGATCAAACCATTTTTTCCTTCTATCCTTCTCCACAAGGGCATTGTACACAGCCAATTGTCTTTCTTTGTTTAGTTGCTCAAGGATATACAGTCGCTCTACTAAGGGATTACCATCCCAACCCTCTTGAGTAGCAACACGAAGACTAGGAATGATAAATTCCCACGGCATGACCGCTTCTTGGCCATATACCATTTTGAATGGTGTGCAATTAATAGCCACTTTGTACGTAGTACGATAGGCCCATAAAGCTGTCGTACGCTTTAGACCCCAATCTGTGCGATGAGCTTCAACTGTCTTTGTCAAAACAGAGATTAAGGTCTTGTTGGTACTCTCGGCTTGGCCATTCGCTTGCAGATAGTAAGGAGTAGATTTATGATGGGATATCATGAAATTTGTTGTGAGCTCCTTAATCACTTCATTTATAAAATGCGTACCATTGTCGCTCAAAAGTTCAAAAGGACAACCGAAGCGTGTGATTATATTTTCAAAGAGGAACTTGGCTGTTGTCCTTGCATCTGCCTTACGTGGTGTCGCTTTCGCTTCAGCCCATTTGGTCATATAGTCAGTGGTCACAATAATAGAGCGAGATTGTGTGTTGCGGGCCGCTGGGCTAATTGGACCTACAAAGTCTAAACCCCACTTTTCAAATGGTTGGTTTACTTTGATCGAATGTAGAGGCATTTGATCTTTCCGTTGGGGTTTCTTGTATCTTTGGCATTCATCGCAACCCTTCACAAAGAGTGATGCATCTTGGAACATAGTGGGCCACCAATACCCTGATTGTAAGATCTTTCGCGCAGTTAAGTCTCCTGAGAAGTGACCACCGGCTCTTGCAAAATGTATAGATACTCATCCTCTCGGGCACAACGCCTAAGAACGTCATCCTTTCCTCTTTTATAAAGAGTTCCGGCTATCAGGCAATAGGGTGCGCATTCTTTGATCAGCTTTCGAGCTAGATCTTTACGAAGCTCCTTGGGTGGAAAGCCATTAACCAAAAAGTTAACAATCTTCTCACTCCATTCAGGCATTGTCTCCACCATGAACAGGGAAGTGTCAGGTAAGTCATCATCAACTCCCGTAGGAGCCTCACCATTAGGTATGCGAGACAAATGATCAACCATAACATGTTTTTTGCCAGGTCTCACAACAACAGTGAAATCAAACTCAAGAAGAATCAATAGCCATCGTGTGATTCTTCCTGTGGAGCATGGTTTGTTTACTAGATACAACAATGCTTGATGATCCACATAGAAAACAAACTTGGTGGCAAGGAGGTAATAACAAAATTTCCTTACTGTATATATCATTGCCAACCCTTCTCGCTCCGTAGTGGTGTAGTTCATCTCAGTATCGTTCAACTGGCGAGACTGGCAAAGCTAATGGGGTAGTCTAGCTTGTGTTCTCTAGGTTGAGTTAACACACACCCAATAGCAAAGTTTGATGCATCAATATGCACATGGAAGAGTAAATCCCAGTTAGGCATTCTCAAGATTGGAGCACTCGCCAAGGCCTTCTTTAATAGCTCATAGGCACGGTCACATTCTTCGGTCTAAATAAACTCGATGAGAAGCTTATACAATGGTCGAGCTATCTCGGCGAAGAATAGAATAAATCTTCGATAATAACCAACGTGGCCCATAAAGCGTTGGACTCCCTTATAGTTGGTGGGTGGGGGTAATTCCAGAATGACCTTGATTTTACTCTCGTCAGTGGAAATCCCATTTTTGGACACTATATGCCCTAAGATAACTCCGTGTTTAACCCAGAATTGGCATTTGAAAGGATTCAATGAGATGCGATATAATTTACACCTTTCAAATATTTTTCGTAAACACATCAAGTGCTCGTCCCAAGAGGAATGAACATAAAGATCATCTAAGAAAGCTTCACAGAAGTCCCTTAGATATTCCTTAAAGGCCGTGTTTATCAATCGTTGGAATGTTGCAGGTGCATTGGTCAAGCCAAAAGCCATGACGCGAAAGGCAAACACTCCAAACTCTGTGATAAGTGCTGTTTTAGCTTGGTCCTCGACTGCAATTGTGATCTGATTGTAACCCGAGTACCCATCTAAAAAGCTATATGCCTCCTTGCCTGCCACTCTTTCAAGCACATGTTCAGAATATGGCAAGGGGTAATGATCCCTTTTGGTGGCTGCATTAACCTTTTTGAGATCAACGCACACTCTGAGTTTCCCATTCTTCTTTGGTACAATGACTATCAGAGAAACCCATTCTGAGTGCTCAATTGGGTATATGAATTCACATTTTACAAGCTTTTCAATTTCCTCTTGTATAATCTTTACATACTTAGTATTCAGTGGGTAGGGACGTTGCTGGATTGGTTTAGCAGTGCTAATCATTGGAATCGTGTGTTGCACCATCGAGGGTGGAACACCTTTCATATCATGATATGTCCAAGCAAATATGTCCTTGAATTCTTTAAGGAGTTTTGTAAGTGCAGCTTCTTCTGCCTTGGTGAGGTCTTGAGCAATAAAAACTGGTTTAGACTCCTCACTCGGATCTGCTAAGTCTATCTCCTTAACTACCGCCGTAGGGCCATCGTAGACACCGCTAGTCCCATTGGTAGGCGTTCGTTGGGCTTTTGTGTAGACCACTTTACGTTCCCCTGTGGTAAATGATTTGAAATGCTCAGGTGCGGGGTGTAAGTCTACTGGTTCTTGTTGTGCCAGGCTTTTTTCTTTCAATTTCGCTTCCTTTTGTTGCTGAGCCAACTCTTGGTTTTGCCGCCTTCTTGCAGTACGACTTAGTTTCGACTTCTCTTCGATTTCTAATTGGGCGACGTCATGAGGTTACGGAATACTCCACATGACACTTTGGAGGTATTGTCCCCAATTATCCGCTAACTTCCGATGAGCGTCAATGTTGGAATTAGGGTTGCAGGAATGCACACACAACTTCAAGAAGATGAGGAAGCTTGAGCACAACACTGTAGTGTATTATGAGTGCCAAAAATGAAAGATAACCAACCCTAAAAGATAATGGGCGTATATACAATGCACGGGGGAAAAAACCTCCTAGTGAGGGAAAAAGTGCCCCGGCGGTCCTAAGTGTGTTCACACACATCACTACTATAATATGGTAACAAATCCCCCCTGGAGTGATGCGGTGAACAAGAGCTAGCACTCATGTATAGGGAAGTGTCTAGCTATGTGGACGAATCCACAAAAGGGAGTAAGCCCAAAGCTTTGCGAAAAGCTTCGAACTTTTCACGAGGCAGAGCCTTTGTGAAAAGGTCTGCAAGGTTATCCTGTGTTGGCACATAAGCCAAACTGATCTCTCCTGCAGAGAGTCTCTCCCTGACATAATGGTAGTGCACCTCAATGTGCTTCGTACGAGCATGGAACACTGGGTTCCGCGCAACTGCCAATGCGCTCTGACTGTCAGTGAAGATGGTGGTGGCAGATGGCTGCCCAACACCCAAATCAGCCATAAGGCGTCTGAGCCACACACACTCAACCGTAGCTGTGAAAGCTGCCCTGTACTCAGCTTCACAACTAGAAGTGGCCACAGTAGGCTGCTTCTTGCTCAACCATGATATGCATGAGCTTCCAAGCATGAAGCAAAAACCACTCGTGGACACGCGTGTGTCATAACAACCAGCCCAGTCAGAATCTGAAAAAACATGTAAATCTGGCGGCAATGATCCCCCCTTGGGATAAAACAACCCAAGATGCCGAGTACCACTCAAATAGCGAAAGATACGCTTCACTGCCTGCCAATGCTTAATGCCTAGGCTATGCATAAATCTGCTCACCTGTGAGACTGCAAACTGAATGTCTGGCCTCGTAATGCATACATAAATGAGGCAACCAACAGCTGTCTGATAGAGTGTGACATCAAAGTGATCTCCAGCATCATGAAGACTCAACTTCAAACCTGTCTCCATTGGAGTAGCAATAGGCTTGCAGTCTTCAAGGCCAAATCTCCGCAACAATGTTTCAATATACTTTGTCTGACACAAAGCAATACCTCCATCACACTGCTTAAATTGTATCCCCAAATAATGATGCAAATGCCCCAAATCTGACATCTCAAAAGAGGCATTCAAATCAGCCTTAAAATCAGCAATATGACTCTCATTTGGTCCTGTGAGCAGCATGTCATCGACATAGAGAGCAATGATTAGATGTACACCATCCACACGTTTAACATACAAAGTGCTTTCTGTTGGACTATTCTGAAACCCATGTGCAGTCAAATATGCATGTATTTTTTCATACCAAGCTCGTGGAGCTTGCTTTAAACCATATAAAGCCTTTTTTAACCTGCACACTTTGTTTTCCTGCCCTCTTTGAACAAAACCACGAGGCTGCGATACATACACCTCCTCATGCAAATCTCCATTTAAGAACGCAGTCTTTATGTCCAGCTGATGTACATTCCAACCATTATGAGCTGCTAATGCACAGATGCTACGAACAGTGGTCATACGACATGTGGGAGCAAAAGTCTCATCAAAATCAATGCCCTTCTCTTGAGCATAACCTTTTGCAACAAGCCTAGCCTTATGGCGATCCACTGTGCCATCAGGCTTACGCTTCAATTTGTATACCCACTTAGTGCCAATGGCCTTCTTGCCAGGGGGCAAGTCACATAAAGACCATGTACCATTCTTCATAATAGCATCGTATTCTGCTTGCATAGCAGCCATCCAATTTTCTGAACTTTGTGCCTCATCAAATGAAACAGGCTCACTTTCATCGCACATACTAGAAACAGCCAATGCATAACAATCTGACGCATAAGAGGCACCATGAGAACCAGAACGAGTGCGACTAGACAAAGGGGCATCCAACTTGCTGTCACGCAAAGTCTGCACCAGCCATCTAGGCATATTCCTAGAGCCCTCAATCTCTTGTCTCTCATCCTCAAGTGCATCATGCACATCTGCATCAGATATAGGCTGATCTGTGCCATCATTTAAAACCTGCATAGGCTGAAAAACTGCCTCATGAGGTATTGCACTTGACTGTGCACCACTGAAAAGAGGCAACAATGTATCATAGACATCACGTGAGCTGATATCTGTCTCCTTAGTACATGAAACCAAGGGCTGAACTGCATCTTCCACAAATACAACATCACGGCTAACCAAAATGCGCTTTGTCTGTGGATGATACAAACGATAGCCTTTGCTCTCAGCACTATATCCAACAAAAATACATTTGACAGCTTTGTCATCCAATTTTCTGCGATGTTGCACAGGCACTAATGCATATGCCAGGCAACCAAAAACACGTAAATGGCCAACAGATGGCTTGCGGCTATGCCAAGCCTCATATGGAGTGACAACCTGTAATGCTTTGGTGGGACACCTGTTTAGTACATAAGTGGCACACATGACAGCCTCAAGCCAAAAACCATGTGGTAGACTTTGACTCTTAACCATACATCTTGCCATTTCCATAAGAGACCTGTTTTTTCTCTCAGCCACACCATTTTGCTGTGGTGTATACGGCACTGTACATTGGTGTTTTATCCCACGCTCAGCCAGAAATGCATTAAATTCTGAAGACATATACTCCCCCCCTCGATCTGAACGGAGGGTGCCCATCTTACTTTCTGACACATTTTCAGCCATAACCAAAAACTGTTTGAAGCACAAAAACACTTCGGACTTTGCCTTCAAAGGATATACCCATGCATGCCTGGTAAAATCATCAATGAAAGTCACGAAGTAAAGGTAGTTTCCAAATGATGGAGTTTGCATGGGACCACAAACATCACTGTGAACAAGCTGCAATCTGCGTTCAGCTCTCACTGATCCATCTTTGGGAAAGGAAGCACGCTGCATTTTACCCAATATGCAGCCCTCACAAACATGCTTGACAGGTGCCTCAAGCTTAGGCAAAGAAGACACCATTTCAGATTTCTGCAGGCGCAGCAAACTTGCAAAATTCAGATGACCAAAACGTGCATG
Source organism: Cibotium barometz (assembly GCF_041138505.1). Lineage (NCBI taxonomy): Eukaryota > Viridiplantae > Streptophyta > Polypodiopsida > Cyatheales > Cibotiaceae > Cibotium > Cibotium barometz. Next base: position 5,469,272 of record NC_141102.1, on the reverse strand, counting down.
CCACAGTTTTGCATCTGAAATAGCCTGCGTATCCATAATAGCACATGCTGAATCCTCTACACATTTGCCATCCATATTGAGCTTATACAGCCCTCGACATAGTGAACCAGATGCTACAATGATGTCACTACAAGAGAGATCATGAACAGTACATCTGTCATCCACAAATTTTACAACCAAACCTGTTTTGGCAAATGCGGAGACTGATAGCAGATTCTTTTTGATCCCTGGCACATACAATGCATCAAAAAGTGTAAAGGTGTTGCCATTTGCAACATTCAGCACAATCTGTCCAACTCCTTCAACAGGATAAGAGGAGTTATTGGCACAAGTGACAGTATTCCCTGTGGGAGCAGACTCAAGGAAAGTGAATAAACTGCGCTGCGAGGTGATATGCTTAGTGGCACCACTGTCAAAGTACCATACATCTGAATCTACTGCAGACATACATGTGTCATGCAAAGATGGGTCATAACTGCACTGCGCATTGAATGCCCATTCTGTATCTAGCACAACATTAGCAGATTCATTGTTAGAAGGAGAGGCATCTGCAACAGCCATACCAGCCTCTTTCTTCTTAGCCTCTTTCGCAGCCAGCTTAGGACACGCTTTGATGACATGATCATTTCCCTTACAGTACTTGCAAAATGTCTTCTGTTTGTCACCCTTCTTCTCATCTTTGTCTTCCTTCTTTGGTTGCGCAGCATTTGCAGATTTCTGCTTACTAGAAGAAAAGCCAGCTTTACCTTTCCCGCTTCTCTGACTAGCAACGAAAGCTTGATCTGCGACACGCATAATATTCCTGTTTTGCCTTGATTGGTCTTCTTGCAGCAAAACAGAAACTAACTCCTCAAATGATAAGGCATTGGGATTGCCTTTCATCATCAAGCGAAGAGTGGAAGCAAAACCCTGATAAGAATCTGGTAGACCATTCAAAACAGTCTGCACAAGTGAACTGTCTGACAGGATTTCATCTGCAGAAATGAGCTGCTCTTTGAAATCCTTGATCTTTGTCAAAAAGCTATCCATAGAATCACCTTCGTTCATATGCTCACTCTCCAACTGTTTTCGGAGATAAGCAACACGAGCCTCATTTCTTGCCTGATACAATGTGGCAAGTACATCCCAAGCATCCTTAAAAGTCCTGCAGGAGCGAATATGTGGGATAATGGTACGTTTGACAGACAGCACAATCAAGGCATGAGCCTGCGCATCTCTACCATCCCAACGAATCTGCTCTGCTGAAAGTGGTGGTTCTCGAACAGCTGCTACAGCACTTGTGCCTGCACCATCATCAACAGTACCTGTTTCTGATGTGTTTGCAGCATTCCCAGCCACAATAGGACGTGCATCAATACCCTGCACAATGTTCCATAACCCCTTTGCTACCAATACATGTCGCATCATATATGCCCACAATGGATAGTTGGTGCCATCCAACTTATCCTCAGCAGCCAACATGCGGAATACATCATTGTTGTCAGCCATGGCCAATGACTGTACTACTAGATGTAAATGCTGTCTGTAAGAGGTAAACCTGTATAAAATCGACCTGTGCTATGTAGCACAGCCCAAAACAGACGAATGGGCACCTGTCCTGCAGATTTTAATCTTGACAGAAAATCTGCACAGTAGGACGATTTTGCCTGCGCAGTACTTGGAATGCAAAAACGGAGGGCGAAATGACTTCAGATCAAAATTCTGAAACGACCAAGCCCTACGGGCTTGCCCACGGCATATACTAACCTGCAGACGCTCGTGAAACCTCGTTGCAATCGGAGGAGATGAAGCGGCAGGTGCCGGTGATGCTGCCCGGGAGGAGGAAGCCTGCTCTGATACCAATTGTTGGAATTAGGGTTGCAGGAATGCACACACAACTTCAAGAAGATGAGGAAGCTTGAGCACAACACTGTAGTGTATTATGAGTGCCAAAAATGAAAGATAACCAACCCTAAAAGATAATGGGCGTATATACAATGCACGGGGGAAAAAACCTCCTAGTGAGGGAAAAAGTGCCCCGGCGGTCCTAAGTGTGTTCACACACATCACTACTATAATATGGTAACAGTCAATGGCTCCTACATAACTAAGCCATTCTGCAGTGGATCTTTCCTTGTTTATTACAGTTCGTACATTAGCTCGATAGCGTTGGCGCTTATGTCTCGTTTTCTTCTTACCAAGTTTTTGATTTTTGTTTCTATCAGATTCGGACTCACTTGGTCGATCTTCACTTGTGTCCCCCTCACTTGGTCGATCTTCACTTGTGTCCCCCTCACTTTCGGATGAACTACAGGAGGTCACCGTCCTAGGCCTTGAGCACATTGCTTCCCTATTTGGGTGAATATTTGATTCATCCCTCCCATCAGCAGGCTCAGAGTCAGTTTCTTCTTGAGATTCATACTCACAGTTACATTGGTCAGAGTCTTTGCTACTGTCAGTTGAGTTTGCCACTTTCTTGCCCCATCAGGAGTCAAGTGCATAACACCTATCATGTTTATTGGCACTAATGGTGGCATATCTTGCCCCTCAGGTGTTACCCAACTTGTGCCTCTATTTCCCCATGTGTCTATGGTTGCCGCTAGGTGTACCTAATCCACGTTATCCGACTCAGTCATACCCGGTAGGACATCCATATAAGGAGAATCTTTCCCATCATCAGTCTCTTTTTTGCATGTATAGCAATACCTTAATGGGGCGGAGTGAATAGTGGTATCCGATCGATTATCGATGATAACCTTGCTTCCTAAAGGATGTGCACGACCATTCTCAAGATCAACTCGAATGACAGAGTCCTGGAATTATAGGTAGACATGGTTTTTCGACCAGTCATTTACCATTTGTGCTTCCCTCATGAAAGGACATCCTAAGATCATTTGATATGACATAGGATGCTTGGAGAAATCCATTACAATAAAGGTATGTCTTACCTTGTATCCCAGAACCTTGATCTTAAGGTCCCTTAACATTCCAATAGGTTTAGCAATAGTTCCATTTGCCATCTTAGTCACAGACTGGACTACATTCGGATTCCTTGGAACTATGTGCTGTGATGGTTGCTCGACAGGTTGTGCAGGCATTAGCGTGGGTACTTGGGGTGTGTTTGACCAGGCTAGTGGTGCCTGGTTTGCCAACATTCGCTTAAGTACTAGGCAATCTTTAGATTGATGGCCATACTTACCACATGCATTGCAATTCCCATTGAATTTGACTCTGAATGTGGAACATTCACTCGTGCTATGTGGTCCTAAGCAAACCGAACACCATTGTTGCTCTCTTCTTGGGTACATATGGCTATTTTGAGGAGCTCGATTACCCCTAAAGTATTCTTGGAGAGCCTTAGTAAGGTCGGTCTTCACAGACATTTCGGATATCTTGGGCTCCTTGGCAATAGGTTTTACTATCATTGGCTCGTGCCCAGATACTTGTGAACTAACGGATTTTGTCTCCGAAGACACCTTTTTACCTGCAATCATAAAGTTGTCTTCTAATTGGATTGCATTGGCAGTGTGACTGCTTCCGATGTTGTAAGACCTCTAATGACTAGGCCATTGTAAATGTCCTCGTGGCGCAATCCTCGGATGAATCTATCGAGCAGTTGGTTATTATTGAAGCGCTCATCGGGGAGTGCAGCGAGAATTTAGATGCTTCAATCGACTTATAAAGTCTCTCACTGACTCCCCTTCCTCGCGTTCAGCTTTTTGGGGTTGAGATGCTACTCCCCAAAGCACACTCTCACGTATGTATTCTTTCAAGAACAATCTCTTGAGAGTGGGGTAGTGAGTGCGCTCTTCAACCCTTAAGGTTCGATACCAATCTCCGGCCTTCCCACTCAAGGTTAAGCCTAAGGCTTTACACTTATGCAGCTCATTGTGCTCTTCCAAGGAATCACACACGTGTTCAAAGACTTCAATGTGCTTCCTAACATCCTCATTACCCCCACTGAAGTTTTGAGTGAGCTTAGCCACTTGTACTGCCTTGCTTCTAGGTTCTCTCTCAGGCATGCCCCGCATGTTTTTCGCAATAGATCGTCCGATCGTCTGAGCAAACGCTGCGAGATCACCTAGGTGAGCAGGCATAGCTAGTGGAGGCACTTCTGGGATAGCCTGGCTGATAGGAGTTGGCGTTGGTCTAGGTATGTTGGCAAATGATGTAGGATATGACATGTGACTAGGCCTAGCTCCTCTTGGATAATGGTTATGATAAAGCGGTCGTGGATCATATGCCATTGGCATACTAAGAGGCGTAGGAGCTACATGAGCATGAGTAGCGATAGGTACATATGGTCGATAGGCTCTGGCACGCATTGTTGTAGGTACTGTTCCACTAGGTAGCGGCATCGTACTAACTACAGCGGTAACAGGTGCGCCTTCCGTCATGCTCATCATTGGGGTAGGCATTGTGGATTCCCTGATAGAAAGTTGAGCCAAGGTTGGAAAGCTGAAGTTACTGCTCGTGGGCTTAACCTGCATTGAGACTCCAGGCGAAACAACATACGAAGGGTCTATGGGACTCACCGAGGGAGTCTCCAATTGTGATAGGGTTGGTTATTTGGCCTTGCCCGTATCCAAAAACCTCATAGGGCCAGTGGAAACTAGGTTCACTCTCCTATTTTGCCTCTCAATTTGGATAATTCTATGAATAACCTCACATATCATTTGTTGTTGCTCCTCGAGATTAGTGACTCTAGATGTAGATCGTATGACTTCTAACCAACCTACATGGTATGTGTAACCCGTGTATAGGTTAGTTAGAGTCTCTGTGTGTAGATCATATTCCCAATTTTCATTGAGAAATATCCCATCCAGACTTGGTGTGCCAAACGGTTCTCTTGAAGTGGACGCAATGTCACTTCTTATGGATTGGCTTCTAGGGACCTCTACTTTAGGAAGAGCATCGGGAGGTGGTAGCTCAGTAGGGCCTTCATTAAACGAAGTGGGTAGAATATCCACATGGACACTCTTTGGGAGGGTAGGGTCTACATGAGATGTGAATGGCGAATCCACTACCCCTCCTTCTTCATTTACTTCGCTTGTCGCATGTTCAGAGCGCGTAGCTCTACTAAAGGTCTCTATTAGACGACTAAACATGCTAGATCCGGGTTGTAAGGCCCAAAGTGGCATGTTTTGGCTTGTCTCCTCAGGGTTCTTGGTAGGGTGTCCTTCCATGGCTTCTGAGTCAGAGGACGAGTCACTAGTAGCCACTATTCGTGGATCTTGGGTTGCACTCCCTTGGGTTCCAGCCGAAGGCCAAGATGCCAACGTGGAGGGATGGTGTGAGCCTACGTAAACTGAAACGCTTTCTAGTGGCTCAGACTCTAGCACCCGACCAGAGCGTAGATGCATGTGACGTGGGTACCCTACGTGCATTGGTAACTACCTTGAAGCCCACACAAGTGGTTTCTTGGGTATTTTGCACCCCGTTTTTACTTGTTTTTAGATTGTTTTTAACCCGTTTTTGACCCCCTTACTTATGGTCGAACCTAGACTAGGACGTGTGATAACTCGAAACGAGCGTATCGTTCAAAGGGTCCTAGTGTGCTTTACAGCACCGTGTTCGCCTATCCAGAGCTCTTGTAGTCCTCAAAACAGTCTATTTCCTTGTGGGGGAAGGGGCGAAAGCCTATTTGCTTGTGGAGGAAAGGGTGAAGGCTTTATCCCACATGCTCACTTTACTCCTTGAGGAGTGGGCTACATATAGGACACAACTTCCCATAAGCTCTCACTTGAAAGAAAGCTATGCAGGCTCACTCTCCTATATATATATATCAAAAGTCCGAATCTGAGACCGAGACCGAGACCGGGGTCAAATGGGGGTTTTTCTTTTCAAAATTTTTTCTCCAAATAAAAAATCTTTCCTCTTCACACGTTTGGTTTTTCTTTTCTTTCTTTAAAAAAAATTTATTTTTTTTTATTTTTATATTTTTTTTTCAAAATGAAATTTTCTCTTTTTTTCTTGTTTGGGATAAGTTTTCTAGGGTTCAGACTTTGTCGCGGCACAGTTCGCACACAGCACAGGCTGGGGATTCAGAAATCCCCCCTCACACGCAGAAAACCAGAGAACAGAATGCACGCCCACACGCGGAGCGTAAAAAATAACAAAAGCAACAGAAATGCAGAAGATAAATTGCAGAAACAGATTGCAAAACACAGAAACACCTCAACAACAAACACACAGACGCCTTTCCTACAGTGTAAATTTCACTTCACGCAATAGACCGAGCTGCAAACTGGAGCTTGGTGCAAGGCATCTCCCCAGAGCGGCACCAAAAATGTGCGCTTTTGCCGCACAGGTCGTAGCTAGGGACTTGCCGAACATCGTATGCGAGCCACGAATGGCTGCAAGCATACAACTAGGAAAGCAAGCTTAAACAGAATGCAAAAGGTGTGTCACTCACCGCTCAACCGCCGCTGCCTTGAAGGATTCCCGCGTCGCAGCTGTGAAGGAGGAGTCGCCGTCGCCGCCCGCTCTACCACCTCGCCGCCGCCGTGCTGCTACATAGTGCTCGATCGCTCTCTCTCTCTCTCTCTCTCTCTCACACACACACACACACACACACACACACATGCAGGAGAAGGAAACCCGGGCCACTCCAATGTTTTGGTTGCGGTGGACCTCATCGAATAGCATAATGTCCTAACAAGAATGTGGTTCATATGCATCAAACTTAGCAAATGGCTACACCACCTAATGACATACCAATGCTTACTTGTACTCAATGCGGGGTTGATCATTTGATCAAAGACTGCCCATATTGCACAAGTGGTTCTGCTTCCACTTCTAACCAGGCCACTATCAGGACCATAAGTGTGTAGCTTGGAAACATCACGCCACTAAATGTCTTGACACGAGCCCAAGCCCAACTAGGGGACAAAGGGAAGAACCCAATGGATGCCACCATTTCTAGAACTGGCAAGAGAAGGAGAGGGAAAAAAGTGGATAAAGTGACACTAGGGCCACAATAAAGAAGATACTATTGACACTGGATCTAGGCCAATCAAGGGAAGAGAGTGATCAAGCACCAAAATTAGACCAGCTTGCCCAATTGGATGTGCCTACTCCAATTCCAGAAGAGTCTGGAAGAAGGATCTCAAAGGAAACCTTATGTCAAGAATGTTTGAGGAGGTTGAGCACAGGATGTGTCCATTCATTCATTCCCTAGGGGTGGATATGAGATGCACACATGGAAGGAACCCTCACTTGCCAAAAAGCCCAGAGATATGATCAGTCTCGCTGTATTGTCCATTTCCGTACAAATGCCATTGGCACAAGTGCTACATAGTTCACCAACATTGTGGGCAGACATAAAAGAAGTGGTAGAGGGAGGACTAAAGCCAACGACCACTACAGAGGAGATCCAGTCACCTCTACCAGAAAGAAACTTAAAACATGTAGGGGAAAGAATGCCTAGATTCATCAAGATATCGGTCAATCAATTGGGGCGGTATTATGAAAGTGATGACACTAATGCTACAATTCCAATTCATCATAGGATACCAAGCACTGGCTATCCTAGATGGTGGAGCGGGAGTCAGCATTATCACAAAACAATGTTGGGAGAATTGGGGAAAACCCGTTTTAAAAAGAGTAGATCTTATCGTTAAAATGGCAGATAGAACACCTTTAAGACCCATGGGGCTTTTGGAGAATGTATGACTTAAACTCTTTACATTCTACTACCATCATACATTTGTTGTAATGGACTTTCTGCGCTGCCAACCAAACTCATCACATAATCTTGGGGAGACTCTTTATGAGGGAATCCAAATTCGTGCATGATTGGGCATTAGACCATGTGTATGTTCGAAGGGACTCACAAATCCTAAAGATATATCTACAAACATGGAAAACACACCCCATGGAAGGGCAACTGTTTGGTAATGATTCGGTCACAACTGAGCGAACCACATCCGTACAACCCATGCTGGAATTTTCAAAGGAGGAAGAGGAAGCAAAAATGTATGCATCACTACCTTCTCTAGATTTCAGTGAAAACTGTATGCATGTGCGAGCCACAATAGATGTTATGCGGCCCCGAGGATCCCGATACATTGAATCTGAGAATGTTCCCACTACCTCTATTTGTATGGTCAATGTGTAACCAATTGAAGAGGAATCGGAGGAGGAAGCTTCCAACATAGAAGGAAGGGGATCATAAGGGAGTACCAATGCCCAATGCCTTAGAAGATGGTGAAAGCAGAAACGGTATATCACTCGACAAAATGCCCTGCTATATGAAGGAAACCCACAGATGCCCAGTGGCTGAGATACCTCAAAGCTACTAAGGTATACAATGAGTTTTGTAAGAATTGAGGTGAGAAGTTGAGCAAGATATCCCTTGAAGGAAAACACAAGGAGGAAGTCACCCTTCAAGAACCAAAAATGCCTAAGCTTACAAAAGCTCGGCGCCGAAAACAAAACAAGGCTTTGGTGGAAGCCAAGCATGAGGCTAAGAAGGTGATGGCTCAAACAAAAAGAGAGGATGAGGATAACGAGACCTACTCTCAGTGCTAGAACATTTCAAGACATACACAATTGACGAACGAAAGTGGTTCGATTGACGACCAAAAGAGTTAAAGAAGATGGTTTATCCACATTATATGATGGCTCAGCTGAGGTCAAGGAAATTGATATCGCAGAGCCAGGGGAGGAAACCAAACTTGTTTATTTCGCTAAGGACTTGACTCTAGCTGAGGAAAAGGAACTTGTTGCTCTCCTTAAGGAGTTAAGGATTGTTTCGCCTTGAACTACAAAGAGGTGAAGGGCGTACCACCTGAAGTGCTACAACACACGATCCCAATCATGGAGCCTTCAAGGCCAACCAAGCAAAAACCATACTAGATGGATCCTAGGCAGTACCAGTGTCCAACGCCTTAGAAGATGGTGAAAGCAGAAACGGTATATCACTCGACAAAATACCCTGCTCCAAAAGGAAACCCACAAATGCCCAGTGGGTGAGATACCTCGAAGCTACTAAAAGGTACACGATGAGTTTTGTAAGAATTGGGGTGAGGAGTTGAGCACGATATCCCTTGAAGAACCCTTCAAGAACCAAAAATGCCTAAGCTTACAAAAGCTGGGTGCCAAAAACAAAACAAGGCTTTGGTGGAAGCCAAGCATGAGGCTAAGAAGGTGATGGCTCAAACAAAAAGAGAGGATGAGGATAACAAGACCTACTCTCAGTGCCAGACCATTTCAAGACATACACAATTGACAAACGAAAAGTGGTCCAATTGACGGCCAAAAGAGTTAAAGAAGATGGTTTATCCACATCATACGATGGCTGAGCTGAGGTCAAGGAAATTGATATTGCAGAGCCAGGAGAGGAAACCAAACTTGTTTATTTCGCTAAGGACTTGACTCCAACTGAGGAGGAAAAGGAGCTTGTTGCTCTCCTTAAGGAGTTTAAGGATTGTTTTGACTTGAACCACAAAGAGATGAAGGGCGTACCACACCTGAAGTGCTACAACACACGATCCCAATCATGGAAGGATCAAGGCCAACCAGGCAAAAACTATACCAAATGAATCCTAAATATGCAGTAATTATAAAGGAGAAACTTGATAAACTCATTACTGCAGATTTCATCCACAAGATAGAACACACCAATCGGCTATCACCAATCATGATAGTGCCAAAGAAGAATGGGAAACTTAGGATTTGTGTCGATATCAAAAAGGTCAATGCAACTATTAGGAAGGAACATTACCCACTCCTTTATACAGAACACGTTTTGGAAAGAGTAGCTGGTGAAGAAGCTTACAGCTCCTTTGACGGATTTTCAGGTTACAATAAGGTGTCTATAGCACCCAAAGACCAGCATAAAACGGACTTCAATACAATGTGGGGGGATTTTTCTTACAAAGTTATGCCTTTTGGTCTCACCAATGCCCCAACAACGTTCCAACGATTGATGTGCACATCGTTTAAAGACTACTTGCAAAAGTGGTTGGAAGTATTCATTGATGATCTATGTGCACACTCACGATGGTTGGACCATTTGGCTTGCTTGAGACAGGTGCTTGAGAAAGGTGTTTGAGAGATGTCGATTGTATTGTATATCCTTAAACCCTTTGAAATGCCAATCTTGGGTTAAACACGGTGTGATCTTGGGACACATTGTCTCTAAGAACGGTATCTCCATAGACAAACGCAAAGTCCAATTGATCTTGGAACTGCTCCTGCCCACTAATTACAAAGGTGTACAGAGGTTTATGGGCCACGTTGGGTATTATCGCTGCTTCATATTATTTTATGTTGAAATTGCTAAGCCATTATATAGGATACTCATTGTCTTTGAATGGACTAAAGTATGCCAAGAAGCATATGATAAATTGAAGCAAGCTTTGGCCAGTGCACCAATTCTGAGACCACCCAACATGGATCTTATATTCAATGTACACATCGATGCATCGAACTTCACTATAGGATGCATATTGGCACAGCTTGGTGAGTTCAAATTGGACTACCCAATCTGCTTTGCTAGTCGCCCAATTGAATGATGCAGAGGTAAATTATACCACCACAGAATGAGAGGGTTTGGCCACGGTTTATGTTGTCGAGAAGTATCGACATTACCTATTGGCCAACAAATTCATATTCTTTGTGAACCATCAGCTTTGGCCAGTGCACCAATTCTGAGACCACCCAACTGGGATCTTGTATTCCATGCATTGAACTTCGCTATAGGATGCATATTGGCACAGCTTGGTGAGTTCAGATTGGACAACCCAGTCTACTTCGCTAGTCGCCCAATTGAATGATGCAGAGGTAAATTATAACACTACAAAATGAGAGGGTTTGGCCATGGTTTATGTTGTCAAGAAGTATTAACATTACCTATTGGCCAACAAATTTGTATTCTTTGTGGACCATCAGGCTTTATTATACTTGGTAAATAAGCCTTGCACCATGGGAAGAATCACATGCTGGTTGTTATTTTACTATTGGAATTTAACTTCACAGTCATGGTGACAAAGGGAACACAACATGTGTTGGTCGATCATATGTCAAGAATTTCAAATGGGGAATCGGCAACTGGTGTTGATGATGATGACCTCCCATATGCTTGTTTGTTCAAACTAGACATGGTGCCTGAATGGAGTGAAGAAATATCAGATTATCTAGCTTATGGTTTTCTGCAAGAATGACCTTTGAGCAAAGATAAAATGTGTTGGCTTATTAAGTTGGTTGCACCTTATGAATTGATTACTGGTGAATTATAAAAGCTAGGTAAGGATAATGTCTTAAGGAGATGTGTGCGGGAAGACAAATTTGTCACAATATTAGATGAAGCACACTCAAGAATAGTTGGAGGTCACTTTGCTGGGGACATTACAACTTGCAAGGTTTTTCAAGCAGGACTATGATGGCTTATGTTATTTGGGGATGCCATGGAGTTTGTAAAAAGATGCAAAGAGTGTCGATGCTTTGCTATTCTACAACAAAGAGGCAAGATGCCACTTACCCCTATGATTGTAAGACAGCCTTTTGTGTGAGAAATGGGGAATTGATTTTGTTGGACCCATTATTCTAGTTGTGCATCCATCACAAGCCTGGTATGTGATCGTTGGCCATAAACTATTTCACGAAATGGGTAGAGGCAAGAGCCTCTACCCATTTCGTGATCGTTGGCCATAAACTATTTCACGAAATGGGTAGAGGCAAGAGCCTCTACTAAGCGAGCTAATGCATGAACAGTGGCTAAGTTCTTATATGAACAAATCATTTCAAGATTCGACTGCCCATTGGAATTAGTCAATGATCATGGTTCTTCACATTTCTTTAATGAGGTGATTGATCACTTACTTGCTAGATTCCTTGTAGTCCACCAGAACTCATCCCGTTATTATCCACAAGAAAATGGTCAAGCGGAGAGTACAAATAAGATTTTGTGTACTATCTTGACAAAAATATTAGAAGTAAGTCGCATGGATTGGGAACATAAGCTAACTGCAGCTCTATGGGCATATCAAACATCGTATAAGGTAGCGACGGGATATACTCCCTTCCGTCTAGCTTATGGCATTGAGGCGATAATGCCTATGGAGTACTTAGTTCCAAGCCTGTGAATTGTAGTGCAAGAATGATTAATTGAGAATGCATTAGCCGAAAGGTTGGTTGACTTAGGAAAACTTGATGAAACCCAACTAATTGCATCACATGGCCTTATGGTTGAAAAATTGCGAAGGAAGCATTGGTTTGACAATAGAACTGAAAATGGGGGACCTCGTCCTCATGTATGGTGTCGGAAGTACCAAAAAAAAAGAAACTCTAGTACAAAGGATTAGGACCTTTCCGAGTGTCCGAAATCATACCTCAAGGATCCGTCATTATTAAAACTATTAAGGATGTGCAAATGGAGGGTTACGTCAATGGAAGCAAGCTTAAAAAATATTATGGACCACTGACCCAAGAAATGCTCATGCAAGAGCATCTATTAAAACAACAAAAAGAGCTAACTAAGGAAAAAATCAAGCAAGCTCAGGAAGAAGCCAAAGCAAGAGAGGCCAAGGCCAAACAAAGATCCAGGAGAGAGTATTGCATTTGAACATGGCTTCACTAACCCTCCTTGATGAGGACAACCTGGACATTGAGCCAACACGGCTCATTGTGAAAGTCTCTACTACTAAAAGTCATGCAACGAGCATTGCATTAATCGATATAGGATTAACTCATGATCCAATTTCTTATGAGACATGGGAAGCTCTAGACAAACCTCACCTTGAGGCCATCAACTACTAAAGCTGTGGGATTTATAAGTGTTAATATTTCCATCAGAAATAATCCCTTGGTTGGAAAGGTGTTTGTTATGCCTGTAGGATCTATGGAGGAAGAAATGATCCTTGAACGATTTTGGATTTGCACTAGTAATTGTAATATCCAATGGGTAGAGAGAGTTACACAACTTGACGAGGGCAACAATATCATTACCATGCCACCCTTATGGAGCCCAATAAACAAGGGGAAGCAGGCTATGATCGATGGTATGGAAACACCAATGCCAAAGAAAGCATCTCACGGACTAGAGAAAGTATCAACCCCATAGTCCCTACGCAAACAACAACCATAGTCACCAATAATTCAGTAGTGGGTGCCTAAGAATCAACTCTGAGCCCAAATATACTGTGATGCAAAAGGAGTAATTGAGGAATCAGGGCAAAAAGTTTGAGCTACAGACAAGGGACAAAGTGGCCTTCCAATGTTAGCCAACATTATTCCAAACAAAGCCCCCATTCACAAGGCACTCAAAAGCAATGGATTCAAAGGGATTTGCTAGTTGCACAAGGCTATTACCAGGGCAATACAACAATATGGATGCCAAAATCCCATCCAAAGTTCAGTGCTGCAAATACTTTTAGAAACATAGGGAGGGACAATAAGAGCAACCAAGACTGATTCCCAGCTAAAACAAATGCTAAGAAAGCACAAAAATTGGTTTGGAGGGAGAAGCCAATTTAACACAGTGAACTCAAGATAGCACTACCACCAACTGCACACCCACCAAAATAAAAGAGCTAGACAAAGCTAAGGAGAAAAGAAGAGAAAAAGTGCAACCAAATGAGACGGAGACAAATCCCAATCAACAAGATTCAGTAGAGGCACTCTTCAATTGGTTGGATGAAAAGATCAAGCACTCTCACATGGAGCTAAAATGATTGCAATAATAAATACCCATAAGTGCCAAAGTACCACCTTGGTTTTAGTGTGGCAAATAAATAAAAAAGAAGAAGAACAAAAGGTATCCATTACTCAAAAATAGATACAAGGTAAAAATGTTTAATCTTCATGCCATGAAACATGATCATCCATTTCATGTGTATTCAACCAATGTTTGATTGCATGATTGAGTGTTTGAGCATGAAGAACCATAGGGTATCAACCTTGCATGCACCCAATAGAAAATAGTTCACATCGTGAAACAGTCTAAAATAGTTCACGCCGTGAACTGCCTTACTACTTCACGGCGTGAAACGGTCACCTTCCCTTGGCCAATCATGGAATGCCACATGGCATACTTCATTAAGACACAGTCGCCCAAGACGACGGCTGCACCATAAAATTAAATTTTTTTCTTTATTTGTGCATTCCACTTTTGTAATTCTTCAATGTGTGCATCGCCGTGCATTGCTATTTATCACTATTGATTCTCCCAAGTGCTCGTCTGCCTGTGTATTCGGTAACTTCGGGTTGAGGTGGGAGCTTGTGCCTTACCTTTGTGTTCTTCTTTTCGTTTCTTTCTTTCTTTTGAAGTATTACAAATTGCATGCCATGATTAATTCTTGCAAAGGTTCCAAAATGTGATTATTGCATGCATGCATGCGTTTGATCTTGTATCCTACACAAAAGACATAAGATCACAACTCACAATTTAACTCCTAAATATAATGAAAAATCACAAGTTACACAAAAGACTTGGTAAAAAAACCCACACTTTCATAGTGCCAAAACCTGCACTTTCACGGTGCCAAAACCTGCACTTTCATGGTGCAAAAAACCTGCACTTTCACGGGTTTCGAACCTTGTCTTCTCACGGTTTTAACCTTCTTACGGTTTTAAACCATCTCACAATTTCAACCATCTCCTGGATTAACCTTCTCACGGTTTTAGCCACCTCATGGTTTTAAACCATCTCATGGATTAACCTCCTCATCACAGTTTTAAACCATCTCATGGTTTCAACCATCTTACGGATTAACTGCCTCACAATTTTAACCTTATCATGATTTTAAGCCATCTCATGGATTAATTGCCTTACGTTTTTAGCCACCTCATGAGTTTCGAACCCTGCTATCTCATGGGTGAAATTCCTGTGCTCTCACGGTTTGCACCTTTCCGCCCCCGTAGACTTGTACCTTGTTATTACTAATACCCTTCTCATCGAATATAACACACACACACACACAGACACTCATTTTCAAAAAAAAGAAAAAAAAGAAAAAAAAGAAAAAGAGGCAACGATCACATGCTCTCACCAATCATTATAACTAACTTTCTTATCATTATTACAGATATCGACCTCCACTACCTCTGAACCGAAAGTCAAGGAGACTCGGGCAGTCACATAAGCTAGTGCAACTGGGTCACTATAAGCAGGAAGAAGAGACCATCACATGGTCCAAAACTGAGCTATTTGGAACAATATGCATAAATATTCCATGGATCAATCATTAGCAAGGATGTCCATACTACCCATGGGAAGATAGCTTTGCAGTACCATAGCTCAGAATGCTTGGAAGAATTGGAAGTCAAGGACAAGCTAGAGAAGGTAGGCCTGGGATGAATGGCAGAGTGTCTCCCCCCCGTACCATTAATCTAGAATTGTGTGCAGAGTATCTAAAGTCCTATGACAAGGCCACTAAGAGAGGGAATGTTACCAAAGCAGATGGAACCACCGAACAAGTTCTACTCTAAGAGGAATTAATCCGGGAAACCACCACCAATAAATATCCACTCTCACACCTTTGAGAAGATGCCTTTGGATGCAATGCTGAAGAAAGCTCTTATAATTCCAACAAGGCTGAATATGAAAATATCAGGGATGAGGTGATAGAGAAAGCTTGCAGAGCCACGTCTCTCATTATGCAAGTAAAACCAGTTGATGCAGGTAAAACCAGTTGATGCAGGTAAAACCAGTTGACTGTTACAATAGGGTTCCTCTTAACAGAATTGCAAAGGTACAAGAAGAAAAGGAGGATGATTGGGCCTGGTATATTCATAGGGAGATGGAAAACTACTTAAAGGTGCACCAGTCAAAGGTTTGCAATTCTTACTTACTTACCAAGGTGCTAAATCATGTAGCACAACTCCCTATTCCAGATCCAGTGCACAAAGAATAGGAACAGCAACAACAAGCATCACAAGTAGAACCACCAACACTCACCTCTAGAGAGTTGCAAGAAGGGCAGGCATTATTAAAAGACACAAAGGAAATCATGAAGGAGCTCAAGAAGAGTAGAAAGAATAAAACTGATAGGAAGATGTGGGGTATTATTTACCTAGTGTCAGCGGAGGAGTTGCAATGCCTAGAAGCAGAACTGGCCTAGGAAATAGCTTCCTATTAGGCAGTGGTGGAGCAAAAGGAATCCAAGGGCTTAAGTTTATTAAAAATTCCAGTAAGCATAGCAACGAAAACACATCAACAAACCCTCCCTCCTAGCCCAGCACAAATCATTTTTAAAAACCTCTCCCCACTTTGAAATTACATTATATCATATCCGAATGCATCAACTGAGTTTGGTATAGAGAAAGCCACAAGAAAAGAGGTGTTGTAAGAGGAAGGGCAACAAAAATTCATGTGAAGAGGTAACCTCAGCACCTATAGAAGTCCCTGGAGAAAGATTGGGAGCAGACAAGAGAAAGAGAACTGAAGAAGCAACCAGCCCAAGCAAATGCCAAAGGCTGGATGATGCAAAAAGCATCCGGCCATCTTCCTTCTTACATAATCTAAATTACAAGCACTTCCTCAATGAGACTTTGGAAGGATTGGACAATTTATTACAATTACCACACCAGGAATGAGAAGGTACAATTGAACAAGTGTGGGTTGTGGGAACAAGAATTGGGAGAATAGAGGGTGTGGCAATGTCACCTACTGACAACTCACATGCTTCAAGACAAAAATGCAAAACTGTGGAGACAGGTCCAGGAAGCCACAAACCAAGTTCAGACACTCCAGGAACACTTAGCAGCAGTAGAAGCAACACATAGAGATATAATTTTCGAAGAGCAAGAAACAAGATACCAAGTACTAGAGATCAATAATCTAGTCCTCAGCCAGACAAATGTACAAAGAATTATAGGAAATACATAACTAAAGGTGCAAGTGGAGCAAGCCAAAGAATAGATTCAAAAAGAAGTTACACACACTAGAGAATAGGCCAGCATCCATGCTCAAAAACTTCAGGAGGTACAAAGTACATTCCAAGTCAAGGAAGAGGAACTAAAAACAAACTTGATAGCTATATCTGCAACCCTCAAAGATGTTGATCACAAAGTGCTCCAGCTTAAGATAGAATAAGAACAAACAAACAAAGCAAATGCAGAGAAAGTAAGGGCCTTGAATGAGATAATCAATGCAAAATCTTTGGAGATGGAGAAGCTGATCAATACCCACAAACATGAAATTCTAAAGATTACTCAGCAACTCTAAGCCAGCCAAGCATTGGTAGCTGAAAGGCTTAAGAAAATTAAAGAATTTCATGAGTTGGAAGCATCAGCCGCCAGAGGGGCACAAGAAGATGCCACACGAAGATTTGAAGAATTAGATGCAACTAGAATGGTTAGAGAAACAACAATTTTAGATCTTCTAACAACCAAGGATACAAGAACTAGAGTGCTAGCTAGCTGTTTGGGAACGAAGTGAAATACAAGAGCCTATAGGCGAGTTGCGCCTGCTTCTTAAGCGAGCCTCAGAGATAGGTTCGTTTTGCCAGTGACTCCTCGTGCCCCTCCTCAAAATCTTACTCTCTTTTTGTCTACACTAACACTCTCTTTACTTCAATATATGAAATAAATATGTCTAAAGATTTAAGCCTAGGATATTTGACACTAATTAGACAAAATATAGAATGTGATGCTTACCCTACCATTATTATGGGTATCTTCCGGGGGGACCTGGTACTAACCGATCACAAAGATGTATTATTCTATCCATTACACCCTATTGTAATCAACCTACGTAGTTGGTGTCGGGTGTTGCAAAATTTGGACATCTTGGACAACAGTGTCGATAAACTTAACCTGTTGGTACCAGATGATATTCCTGTTACACCGGCCAATGACGAGGTTGTAGCTAGAAGTTATCAGTGGGGGATAATCAGTCATCATGGGTGGCTAGAAGTGTATAATATGCATCAACACTTAAACCTCTGTGAATCTACCCTCTACCATCCTTATGGCATTCTTAAACTTTATCATTATATACGTAAACATCTAGAAGCCATGCTGCCAATAGTTGTCTATAACTTTGATAAAATACACATTGAATATCCTAATATATCTCTTGCGGGGAAGTCATAGAACTACAGGAGTTTATGAAGCTCAACAAACCCACCCACGCACCCCCTAGTTCTAGAGAGGGTCAAGAGGAAACCCCAAGCTCATCTAATCTTCCAACTTTTCTTGTGTTTTCCTCTGTAGTAAGTAAATTACTAAATCTGTACCCTAGTGTTCCTCCTACTGAAAAATCTTAGGCAGATTGTATACTCTCCCATCTTCTTTATCTTCCATTAGAATTTCTCACTAACACTCTCGCCCTCGAGGAGTTGCCAGCACCCCACTCGTCTCCACCACGGCCAACTCAAGAGGTATGTCACACTCTACCACAAGATACTCTTTAGCCCTTTACTGATGATACTATTCTTGAGTCTTTGTTTGCTACAAAATATGAAGGATTCATCAGAGCAAGAAATCCATTGTTGAAGCCAAAGTTAATGTTCGAGGTGTTAATGCAAATAATACCATTTGAACCTACAAGGCAGATCCTACCAGAAGCTTACTTTGATATTATATCTACAAAATAGCCTTATGTACCATATCCTCTTTGAGCACCAAAGTCGGAGTTAGAAGAATTATTGTCCCTAGCTGGAGAAGGCACCTTATGGGAAAATGTGGCAAGGCATACGAAGCTGGCTAACCCTCACTTGGCAGATTTACTTGAAATCTGGATTGTGACATTCATGATGAGTTGCTTCCTAGCAGGTGGAGAAAGGCACATCCAGTTCATACACGAGGGGGCTAACAATTGTCACAGAGGATGCAAACCCCAAACTTGAAGATTTTTGTATACAGCCAGCATGGCAGCAAGAGTACTTGACAATCCTAGAATATAGTTACCAGTACATGTGTGCTCCACCCACACAGAGAGAGTGGATCCATTATATATACCACTAAAATGAAGATGGACGCCACTGGAATTTCATGATGCAAAGCAGCAGGATTCCCATATATGCTACAACTTTTATCTATTTTTGCCAACAACATTTTCAGATATAGGACAGCAAAAAAAGCAAATACTGACATGGATACGTGCATCGTGTCGCATCCTGAATCCTGCCATTATGGCACATGTCCGATTTTTGAAGTTGATCATGGTGCTTATTGACCAGCCTAAAGAGAGATATGATGGACATGATGCAAATCAACTACTATTCGACATGAACCAAGGCCCCACTGATAGAGGCATGATCTTATACTATCATCGCCTCTACCAGCTTACATGCATGTAACATTTGAAGATATGGTAGACACCGGGTTCTGGAGATCACACTGCATTCAGAAGAACCTTGAAAAAGCTTCAGTCACGTTGCAACTTCTATCGTCATGGGTTTAGCAACCAGGTCTTTAGGCCTCGATGTGATAGGTTTTGAGGACATAACCTACATCAGGTAGGGGGATGTGATAGGTTTTGAGGACATAACCTACATCAGGTAGGGGGGATGTTAATCTCAGTTAGGATTAATAATTATGCTCCTCCATTTGAGGACATTAATAAGTGTCATGTGAAAAGGCACTATAAAAGTTGTAACATGATGAGATATTGGCCACCCAAGGCCTTAGTGTGAGTAAGTTTTGGGTGCCCAAGTGTAAATAAGGGCCAATTGTATATAAGGTATTTTCTCATTAATGAATGGACACAATCCCCCTTTGTGCTATGAGAGCTCTTGTCTTGTTTCGAGAGAGAGTGTGAGAGTGTACTCTAGTGCATGTGCCTTCTCTATGCTTGTGTAGAGAAGTGTGAGAGAGAGATTGCCTTGTGTGGTGGTGTGAGCAACTCTATGGTGACAACATGGAGTTGAAGCTTGGAGGATTGGAGCTTTTTCTTGAAGTGAGCTTGGAGACCTCAAGGGACACGAGCTCGAAGTATTGGTAAGTTCCATATGATAGTTGTGATCTATTGCTTCTGCCAAAGGTGAATGCTTAGAGTTCCTTCTTGGAAGGTGTGGTAGCCCATAACACATGGACCCAATCCTCAGAGCCGTTTGGGCTCTAAGAAAGGCTTGCAGTCTTGGTTCTCATCTTCACTATCCGATAACTTGTTGCAACATTTACACTTGTGGTTGATGATTGAAGCAGTTTAGATAGTTGTGTCAGACTCAGGCGAGAATGTCTTGACCCATGGGATGAGTCTTCCCTGTTTGTAGATTTAACTTTGAGGCTAGTTACCCTTGCGCATATAAATGTGATTGGTTTCCCAATCATGAACTAGCCTTGATTGTCTCATGTAAGCCATTCCGAGGATCATTGCATAGCACCCTCTTCTTTGAAAATCTATCACCTTGTAGGATGCTTTTAAGGGTTTGGTTGTGTTCCCATTGGCAAGATTCACTAAAAGGCTTATGCCTATGAGTGACATGATTCCCTAAGCCTCTCAGCAATCCTATCCTTGGTGATTGTACTAACACCAATACTATTATCCAAGATTGTGAGAGGATTGTAAGTCCTATGTACATGACAAGTAACACATCGTTCATTTCATCGCTTTTCAAAATAGTGTCAGCTTGTTCATGGGGGTAATTTTGGCTGTCCTTTAGTTTTAGCTATGGAGGGAGGGTACTTAATCAAGCATGATTCATCCTCTTTTTCTTTAGATTCAAGTTCAACTATGTGGGCTCTTAAATTCCCACTCATCCAATCTGATAAGCCTTTCCCAAGTTACAAAAGAGAACTTATCAGCACTTTCCCAAGTTACAAAAGAGAACTTATCAGAACTTGGACCTTCGAGAACAAGAAGGTTGTGAGGCTTGTTATATACTCGTACTCACTTTTGTAATCACTTTGAGGTGGGCTAGGACATGTTAATGTGTAAGGTATGTGCACTAATCCTTCCCTAGAAGATGGTGCCTTTGAAGGGGACGAGATAAAGTTGTTCACGATCACCTCGTATAAGATCTTACGGTTGCTATGGTGACCCATGGAAGGCCAACTTTCACCTCCTACCAAGTCCTCCATCACTAAATCTAGAAATGTGAGCCTTGGTTGAATTAGTTCTAGAGGTAGAGGATTCATAACAGGTTCTCTTTATGGCCACTTGAGAATGGATACAGGTTTATCGTGAGGGCATTGGTTGTGTTGGTGACTTGCATTGCAATCCAATTGCTAGGCACAACCTTTCTGGATCTTCTGGGCAAGGAAATCACACTTTAATTCAATAAAAACATCATTCTATTGACTCGACTGTTAAACATGTGAAAGTGTAAAAATGCGGTTCACGGCGTGAAACACAGTTCACGACATGAAACACTATTCGCCATCAGCACCAAAAATTTTGGGATTACCTTAATAAAGTTAGGGCGCCTTATCCCGACAAGTCTAACACAAAGAAACAAAAAATCTTCTCTCGTGAAAGAGCATTAAAATAGTTCACGGCGTGAACCATATTCTAGTTCATGACATGAAACACAAACTGCTGCTTCATGACGTGAACTATAGTCTGCTATCTCATGGAGACCTGCTAGTTCACGGATTAAGGATTGTCAGGCCACAGACTAAGAGAGGACTATATTTGCACTATAGGAGTCTCCATGACTCAAATTAATGCAATTCTAACCTGAAATTTCAAAGAGTGAAACAAAAACAGTTCACGGCCTGAAACACAGTTCACAACATGCAACATAGACTACTCCTTCACACGATGTGAACTGTAGTCTACTATTTCACGGAGATCTGCTAATTCGTGAGACAACGATGAGAAAAGTTAGTTTGACAGAAAACTAAGCGTAATGGTTGGAGTAGCAATTTAGCATGTTGAATTATATACTCATGCACTTGAGGTCAAGGAAACTCATTGGAGACGACCGATGACAGTGCATCAAATCACCCAGGTTCTTCCTACCAAAAGAAGTGTTGATTCAGGTCGCTCAGCGGACGACGAGCACTCAATTGAGTGTTGTAGCTTGGAGAAATCAGACCACCATAGAAACCAATAGTGAAGAATCCATGGAAGGAGGTTTAAGATTCTCTGGCTTTGCAGAAAGAAAAACCAGCTTCTCATGCGAAGTCCAACAAAATCTTTGATATGGCTAGGGTTTTTTTTTTGCCTCCAGTATGACACAAAAGATGAAGCGCAATTTGCGGCGGGGGTACAAGCCCGTCAACAAGGGTGGGACACGGTCTAAGACCATACTTACCAACTCAAACAACCCTAACTTCTGGCTGGCCCCCCCAAGAATGCTAACATAGTGAGGATTAGTGGAATGACTCCTAAGGTTAGGAGGGACAAGAAAAATGCTGCACTGAGACGGGTGAAAATCTTCTTCCCCACATCGGGGAGGAAGTGGACATTGACATGAAACTGGCTAATGTTAAGAACCAATTATGACTATTGATGGGCTTAAAAAGACAAGAGTTCGATACGCAAAGAACGATGGTGGAACATAGGGAAATTGATATTTTGAATCTATTTCGACCACATGGCAAGGAACAAGGAACATTTAAAAATGCCATTAATAACATGTGGATGGGAATGACAAAAGGAGGAATACTGGCCTTAGAACCCGTAAATGAGGAACCCAAGGAGGCTCAGGAAGTCCTCGAAACACAAGAAGAAGTGGACAATCTACCTAGGGCAAGAGGAGAGGATCGGCTCTACACAAGAGAGGATATACATGAAATGTTCAATGATTCCATATTCTTGCACAGTATGAAACTTCTAGTTCAACAAAGGCGAGCTGAGGCCACTACTAATGAGCCAGGTGATGAGGATGTACTCGGACCCATCCATAGACCCAAATTGAATAGAAGAACCTATGCAAGAAGAGGACGAGGTCTAGGTAGGGGGTAGCTTCTCGAAGGCCAATTGTGGATCCCAACGCAGATCTAAATGTGGTCACAAGGGTGGTTATGTTGAATATGAATGTAGAAATGGGCAAAGGCATGGTTAAGGGAACTATGTAATGCCCTTGAATCCAAACCATCTCAAATGAAGCCACACATCATTTTGAAGCTTGTGCAAAAGTTCTCAAGAGATGGGGACCTGATCCAGCACATAGAGATTTTTGAATCAGCCTGTGAAACATGTAGGCTGGTAAGCAATGCAACCATGACACATGCTTTTTCTTTGACCCTAGAAGGGAAGGCCCATCAATGGTATCAAACCTTAAAGCTTGAGGATAAAGTCAATTTCACTCGGGATTATGTTTCTCGGCTCAAGCACCTGAACTCAAGATGCAAATTGAGAGAAAGGCTAATTGATGATCAGTTATTGCCCTGCTTCTATAAGATACATGATTATTTGGTGTTAGCCCGCCGAACGACTACTCTAGATATGTGCGCTGTAAGTTGGCGATTGAATATGAGGATAACATGCTTGAGTCTTCGCAACTAGAAGATGCCAAGGTAGCTTTGGTGGTAGCAGCATCCCGAGTCTCTAGTCATCATCAAGACGTGGGATCCAAGTGCAAGCAAGTTGGGATCCAAGTACAAGCAAGTTGGCAACATGACAATTGAGGAACTCAGTACTTCCATTTTGGAAAAGATGAAAGAAAGGGTTGGGAGAGAAGCATCAAGAAATGCCCATCTCTATCCTCGGAGAGAATTGATTCAGTGCTCAATCTATATACAAAATAATACAAGCACTGAATGCCCTCACCTAAGGCCAAGGCAATTACTTTATTGTGCTCATCACACTGTCAGAGACTAGGGAGCCATGATAGTGCCACATTCAGATATCCAAGGATCTAGCCTTTAGCACAATTTCCAGCACCACCCGCCTCCATCTAGCCTTACCAGCACCACTGATGCAAACCAATATGGCTGCAGGGTAGCAAATACGTCCTACTTACCAAGAGGAATGTTTAGAATGCAAGACGTCACCATTTCCTCCACCTATTCTACCACCACAACCACCACAAGCCAAGATCAACCAGGTGTTGGAAGAGGGAGAAGTCATGCGTGAAGTAGAAGTTAATAACAACTACTATGAAGAACTAATAGAGATCACACCAAAGTAGTATGTCTTACAAAACAACATGTCAGCACCAATGTTTAAAACCACAGTACAATGGAAGGGAAAAGACATAAACTCAACTATGAGAAGGGGACCCATACAATGTTTTCATTGTAATGGGCCTCATCGAGTAGCAGAGTGTCCTCTAAAAAATGTGACTAATGATGGCCAAACTCAATCCATAGCAGCGCAGACCAATGCCATGCCAACTCTTTCATGTGTTAAGTGTGGTGTTGATCATCTGATCAAGGACTGCTCATATCGCGCCAATGGCTCTGCTTCTACTTCTAACCATGCCACCATTAGGACTATAAGTGTACAACATAGAAATATCACACCATTGAATGTCCTAACATGTGCACAAAGCAAAACAAGTGGACAAAGGGAAGAACCCAGAAGGTATTACAAACTCTAAGTCTGGGAGAAGGAGAAGAGTGAAAAAGGTGGGCAAGGGTGATACCATGGTCATTATTTGGGATGGATCCAAGGAAGATACCATTGACACTGGATCCACCCAATCAAAGGAAGGAGATGACCAAGTGCCGAAACCGGACAAGCAGGCGAAAGAGAGACCAACAACCCCCAAGGGTGTTGGAGAATATTCAAATGTTGAAGAGAAAATAAGAAAGATTGAGGAAGCTAAGGCCCTTGTTGAAGGAGTGCCAATGCAACCATGAAGCCAAATTGAGGGCAAACAAGGCCAAGGGATACAATGCACCCATGAAATGAGCTGTTAAAAGAAAGGAAATTGGACGTGCCTATACTCCAAATCCATAGGGGTCCGAGGAAGGAACTCATAGTGACCTGATGGTGACAAGAATGTTTTAGGAGGCCAATCAAGAATTGTCGATCCATTCATTCCCTACGATTGAATATGAGACAAACATGTGGAAGGAACCCTTGCTTGCCAGAGAACCTAGAGACATAGGCAATCTCTCAACAATACTGTCTACAACCATCAAAATGCCACTAAGACCATTACTATGCAACACGCCAGCATTGTGGGCAGTTGTCAAGGACTGGGTAGAAGGAAGAATGAACCCAATGTACACTACAAAGGAGAGCCAGTCACCTCAACCTAGTGCCTGAGGAAGGGGAGCACCCAGATTCATCAAAATACCTATCAACCAATTGGGGAGGTATTATGAGAGTGATGATATAAATGCAATGGAAGGGAAAAGACATAAAATCGACTATGAGAAGGGGACCCATACAATGTTTTCATTGTAATGGATCCACCTCATTGAGTAGTGGAGTGTCCTCTTAAAAATGTGACTAATGCTAGCCAAACTCAGCTGTAGCAGTGTAGACTAACACCATGCCAAGTCTTTCATGTGTTAAGTGTGGTGTTGATCATTTGAACAAGGACTGCCCGTATCACCCAATGGCTTTGTTTCTACGTCTAATCATGCCACTTGATATTAGGACTATAAGTGTGCAACCTAGAAATGTCGCACCACTGAATGTCGTGACACGCGCATAAGCAAAACAAGTGGACGAAGGGAAGAACCTAGGAGGAATTACAGCCTCTAAGACTGGGAGAAGGAGAGGAGTGAAAAAGGTGGACAAGGGTGATAACATGGTCATAATTTGAGATGGATCTGAGGAAGATACCATTGACACCACCAGATCCATCCAATCAAAGGAAGGAGATGACCAGGTGCCAAAATCGGATGAGCAGGCAAAAGAGAGACTAGCAACTTCTAAGGGTATTGGAGAATATCCAAATGATGAAGAGGAAATAATGAAGCTTGAGGAATCTAAGGCCCTTGTTGAGGAGTATCAACGTAACCATGCAGCCCAATTGAGGGCTAACAAGGCCAGGGATACAATGTACCCATGAAATGAGTTGTTAAAAGAAAGGAAGTTGTTAAAAGAAAGGAAGTTGGATGTGCCTACTCAATTCCAGAGGGGTCTAAGGAAGGAAATCATAGTGACCTGACGGCAAGAATGTTTGAGGAGGCAGATCAAGAATTGTCAATCCATTCATTCCCTATGATTGAATATGAGACAAACATGTGGAAGGAGCCCTCACTTGCCAGAGAACCTAGAGACATAGGCAGTCTCGTAGCAATACTGTCTACAACCCATCAAAATGCCGTTAGGACCATTGCTACGCAATACACCGGCATTGTGGGTAGATCTCAAGGATTGGATAGAAGGAAGAATGAACCCAATGTCCGCCAGAGGAGAGCTAGTCACCTTTGGCAGAGAAAACTTAGTGCCTAAGGAAGGGGGACATCCAGATTTAAACAAAATACTTGTCAACCAATTGGGGAGGTATTATGAGAGTGATGATATAAATGCCACAATTCCAATCCACCATAATGGGTACCAAGCACTTGCTATCGTGAATGGAGGTGCGGGTGTGAGAATTATCACCAAACGATGTTGGGAGAATTAGGAAAAACCAGAGTTAGAAAGAGCAGACCTAATAGTCAAGACCAATGGGGCTATTGAAAAACGTTAGGCATAAGGTCTTTTCGTTCCATTACCATCATACATTTGTTGTAATGGATTCATATAACATTATCTTAGGGAGACCTTTCATGAGGAAAGCCAAGGTGGTGCATGATTGGGAATTAGACCAAGTGTATATGTCTTGGACCATGAAGAGCGTTTTATGAACCCTCCACAGGGCGGAGGTTCTGAGGCCTTGACTGGCCAGCGATATTGTGAAAATCAATCTCCACACATGGAAGGCACATCCCATGGAAGGGTAGTTGCTTGGAAATGATTCGGTCACCACACTAAATGAAGCACATCCTTACAATTCTACCAACCATCTACCAACAAACACTCATGGGAAGAGGAAGAGAACGAGATATACACATCACTTCCACCTCCAAACTTTAGTGAAAACTGGATATATGTACTTGCCACCATATATGTGTTACTACCTAGATGAACAAAGTACGTTAAGAATTGAGAACGATTCCCACAACCTCAATGCACATGGTAGATGTGCAACCCAGAGAAGGGGAAATAGAGGATGAAGCCTCAAGCACAGAAGTGCTTGAACCACATGATCACACAACAACAGCACCCAACACCTCAAGAAATGGCAAAAACAAAAGAGGTATATCACTCGACCCAATGCCCTATTGCAAAGTAAACCCACGGACGCCTAGTGGGGCTAAGATATCTTGAGGTCACTAAGGTGCACGATGAGTTTTCTAAGAACTGGGGTGAGGAGTTAAGATAACCTTGGAAGGAAAATAGGAGGAGAAAACTACGATTCAAGAGCCTGATACGCCTAAACTCACTAAGGCAGGATGAAGGAAACAAAATAAGGCTCTAGGTGAAGCCGAGCGACAGGCAAGAAAGGTGATGGCTCTCGGAAAGAGGATGATGAGAATGACAAGCCAGACCCACTTTTAGTGCCGGACCATTTCAAAACCTACACCATTGATGAACGAAAAGTGGTCCAATTAATGGCCAAAATGTTGAAATTTGAGCATAATGATGAGCTATGGTGGATCAAACACTAGAATCAACATCATTAACAAAGTGCTTAGCAAATGATTAAGATGTAATTAGTGAATAATTAGCAAATAGATTAATGTAGGCATGGATACTCAGAAACCAGCAAATTCTCATTAGGGCTATGCCTCAATTTATAGAGTTTACATCAAGCATCAAATCCCATTGATTTCTCCATGATTCACTCCCAGAATATCTCCACCTTTTGCCTGATTCTCTCCACCTCTTCTCTTTTCCCTGAATATCTCCCAGAATAACTCCACACTCCTAAATTCTCTCATGCTACCCTTTATTCTCTCCCAGTAGATTCTTCTCACCTTTTCACAGGTTCTTTCACAATTACATCTTCTCTTTTACAGCCTCTAACCAAGGGCTTGTTCCCGCACACACCCTATTCACTTGTATATTTCAACACCTCCCCTCAAGTGAATACTCCTAGTACACCTAGACCCTATACCAAGTTTGCCTCCCCTTACTTGATAGTCCGCGACCAGTGTCTACTCCTCCCCTCAAGTTATCTCAGCACACCTGGACCCTATATCAAGTTTCTCTCTTACTTGATAGCCTGCGACCAGTGCCTCAGATCCCTAAACTCATAGTCCTTGACACTCTCTCTCTCTATGTGTCCAAGGCTTACTATAGTTGCCCGCGACCTTGACTAAAGTGCTCACACATACATCTCTCTACCACGTGGCCTACATCATCGGTGGCTCAGAGGTGGTTTTACTTTGTTGGGGCAGGTTACATTGGGTTGTGGGGTCTCTCTCTCTCTCTCTCTCAGAGATTTTCACATGGCTCCTCACTCTTTGGAGCCTCACATCTTCTCTTCTCTTCAGTCTTCTTGTCGTGGCAGCTTCTCTCCACGCGTCCGTCTCTTCTTTCAGTCTTCTTGGGGCAACTTCTCTTCTTGTGGCAGCTTCTCTTCTCGTGTCCATGTCTTCCTTCAGATCTTCTTGGTGTGGATCCTCTTCTTGGAAAGAGATATTCTTCTTCTTTCATGGTGGCTGGGGCCATGAGCTTGTCCGTCAGGTCATTTTGCTCCATGTGAGCAACATGTTTCAATGTTTTGCTGATAGTTCCTTTGGGCTTTTTATGTTTATTTTGTATCATTATGCAATGCAAACCCAAATTTATGTGGGAGGTCTTACCTCTTGCCTTATTCAGGACAAGGGCAGTGTCTGTTCCCATTTTTACACTGATGCAATGTGCCCAATACATAATGCGTATAGCATTCATTCTCATGCACATTCCTAATGCAACTCTGGCTGTGAATAATCTTGAATTTGAGTGAGATTTACAGGCATTAACTAAGGGTTAAATGCAAAATGATGATTTTCACAATTTTATCAGCACAATTTTCCCAGAAATTACATTAAATCAAGGGTAACCAATTTGTACGGGATGGTTGGAGTATCAAACCAACTCCAATTTGCAATCTGAAGTTATAGGGATCTGTATTAGATACCTAATGGTTAATTTGAACCCTCAATTGTACCAAATTATAGTGATTAGCACTGATTAATCACTGATTAACAAATTAATGCTCTGTTTTGTGTGCAAAAAACAGAGTATGCGGGGAGTCCAGATCTGGTGCCTTCCACGTCAAATGAGCTCAAATTCTTTCAAAGGCATCAATAGCAATGAGTCTAGTAGAGGATTAAGCCAAGAAACACAAGATTTGACCAAATAATGAAAGCTTAATCTCTGTTTTACCAAAGTCACCTGCAGATTTGATGAAGAGCTTGGATCTCACTGTAGACTTGATGAAACTTAATTCTGTCTTCACCATCTTGTAGAGCATGCTTGATTACCCCTTGGGCTAGAAGGAATTGAAGCAATTTGATTTGAGCAAGGAGAAATCATTGATTTACTGCAAAAAAACGTAGCTTTTTAATCAGCAAAAATCAGGAGCTTGCGTGGGCGGTTTGCGCTTCTAATTTGATGGGCTAGAGCTCCTATGGGTTAGCTATCTTGGGCTAGAAGGGTTTGGGCAATGGTTGAGTGTGCAAGGAGAATGGAGTCCTCCACTGGCTGGGGGTGAAGGGGAGAAGTGAAAACTCACTAAAAATTGTTTTTTTGCTAATTTTCTACTAATCCTAATTAATTAACTAATGGGCTCATAAATTTGATGGATTCTAGGCATGGCTCTGATACCATGTTGAAATTTGAGCATAATGATGAGCTATGGTGGATCAAACACTAGAATCAACATCATTAACAAAGTGCTTAGCAAATGATTAAGACGTAATTAGTGAATAATTAGCAAATAGATTAATGTAGGCATGGATACTCAGAAACCAGCAAATTCTCATTAGGGCTATGCCTCAATTTATAGAGTTTACATCAAGCATCAAATCCCATTGATTTCTCCATGATTCACTCCCAGAATATCTCCACCTTTTGCCTGATTCTCTCCACCTCTTCTCTTTTCCCTGAATATCTCCCAGAATAACTCCACACTCCTAAATTCTCTCATGCTACCCTTTATTCTCTCCCAGTAGATTCTTCTCACCTTTTCACAGGTTCTTTCACAATTACATCTTCTCTTTTACAGCCTCTAACCAAGGGCTTGTTCCCGCACACACCCTATTCACTTGTATATTTCAACACAAAAGAGTAAAGGAAAATGGCCAATCCACGTCTTATGATGGGCCAATAGAAGTTAAGGAGGTAGACATTATAGAGCTAGGGGAGGAGGTGTCTACATTGCTAATAACTTAATGGCAGCTATAGAAGAAGAACTCATTGCTCTCCTAAAAGAGTTCAAGGATTGTTTTGCTTGGAAATATATGGAAATGAAGGGTGTACCACCTGAGGTGGTTCAACACACTATCTTGATCATGGAAGGATCGAGACCGTCCAGGCAAAAATTGTACCAGATGAATCCTAAATATATAGCTATAGTAAAGGAGGAAATTGATAGGCTCATCATTGCGTATTTCATCTATGAGATTGAGCACACAGATTGGTTTTTGCTAATCATGATTGTGCCAAAGAAGAATGGAAAGCTAAGAGTCTGTGTTGATCTCAAAAAAGGTCAATGTAACTACCAGGAAAGATCACTACTACCCATTACCATATACAAAGCATGTATTAGAATGGGTAGAAGATGAGGAAGCCTATACTTTCTTAGACGGGTTTTTAGGCTACAATCAGATGTCCATTACACCAGAAGATCAGCACAAGACAGCCTTCAACACGATGTGGGGGACCTATGCTTATAAGGTTTGGCCTCACTAGTGTGCCAATAACTTTCCAACGATTGACGTACATAGCCTTCAAGGACTACTTACAAAAGTGGCTTGAGGTATTCATTGACGATCTGTGTGCATACTCACGATGAAATGAACACTTGGCTTACTTAAGAAAGGTGTTTGAGAGATGTCAATTATATCACATATATCCTTAAACCCTTTAAAGTGCCAATTTAGGGTCGAACATGGTGTAATCTTAGGTCACATTGTGTCTAAGAATGGTATTTCCATTGATGAGAGCAAAGTGAAGTTGATCTTGTAATTAGTCCCACCAACAAACTACAAGGGTGTGCAACGGTTTATGGGACACGTTGGGTAGTACTATCGACGATTCATCATATTCTATGCTAAAATTTCCAGGCCATTATATAGACTACTCATCATTTTTGCATGGACTAAAGAATGCCAAGAAGCATATATGATAAATTGAAGATAGCACTCGCTAGTGCACCAATTTTGCGATCACCCAACTGGGACCTTGTATGTACACATTGATGCATTGAATTTTTCTCATAGGATGCATATTGGCACAACCAAGGGAATTCAAATTGAATTACCTAGTTTGCTTTGCTAGTCAACAACTTAATGATGCAAAAATAAACTACACCACAACTGAGCATGAAGGGTTGGCCATGGTTTATGCTGTTAATAAATATAGACATTACTTGTTGGCCAACAAGTTTGTATTTTTTTGATCACCATGCCTTATTATATCCACCAGTGAATAAGCCATGCACCATGGGGAGAATCACACGATGGTTGCTTTTACTCCTGGAATTCGACTTTACAGTCATAGTAGTGAGAAAAGGAACACAACATGTTTTGGCAGACTATATGTCTGGAATCCCAAACGGAGAACCTACATTGACGATGACCTCCCAGATGCATGTCTATTCAAAATTGATATGGTGCTTGAGTGGAGCAAAGAAATATCAGAGTACCTAGCTCATGGTTTTCCACAAGATTGACCCTTGAACAAAGATAAGATGCATCAGCTTATCAAGATGTCCGTACCATATCAATTAATTGTGGGAGAACTATACAAGCTAGGCAAAGATGATATCCTCAGGAGGAGATGTGTGTGCGAGAAGATGAATTCATCAACGATATTAGAAAAAACACACTCGAGAATAGCAGGAGGACATTTTGCTGGTGAGTTACCGGTCACAAGGTACTCTAAGCATAGTTATGGTGGCCTACCTTATTTGGGGATGCCATAGAATATGTGAAAAGATGCGAGGAATGTCAACAATTTGCTATTCTGCAATAGAAGGAAAGAATGCCACTTTCCCCTCTAATTGTGAGACAACCCTTTGAGAAATGGGGTATTGATTTTGTTGGACCCATTAGTCTAGTAGGCGCATCCGTTCTCCCAAGCTCGTTATGTGATCGTGGCCACGGATTATTTCACCAAGTGGGCAGAGGCGAGAGCCTCTAAAAAGCTCTTAATCCCAATTGGGATTAACAATTATGCTCCTCCCAAGGCCACTATAAAAGTTATAACATTATGAGATATTGGCCACCCAAGGCCTTAGTTAGTAAGTTAGTAAGTTTTAGGTGAATAAGGGCCAATTGTATATAAGGTATTTTCTCATAATAATGAATGGACACAATCCCCCTTTGTGCTATGAGAGTTTTTGCCTTGTCTTGAGAAAGAGTGTGAGAGAGTACTCTAGTACATGTGCCTTCTCTATGCTTGTATGCATGCATGCTTGTATAGAGAAGTGAGAGAGAGAGATTGCCTTGCATGGTGGTGTGAGCGACTCTACGATGATAGCGTGGAGGTGAAGCTTGGAGGATTGGAGCTTCTCGAAGTGAGCTTGGAGACCTCAAGGGAAATGAGCTTGAAGCATTGGTAAGTTCCCTACAACGGTTGTGTTCTATTGCTTCTTCCAAAGGTGAATGCATAGAGTTCCTTCTTTGGAGGTGTGGTAGCCCATAACATTTTTGGTGTTGCTATTGGGGAAACACCCTTGTTTCTTTTGTCCTCCTTGAGTTTCAGCTCCCACTATACAAGTTTCATCATTGTCTTTGCATTATGGAAGTGCATTGTGTATGGAATGAATGGATAAGGTTTGAGTGTAAGTGAAGGTTTGTGAGAAAGTAGTTGTTTTTGTTGTGTGGGTGAGTACTGGGGTGACCCTAGAGGAAAGCTACACCATTTTTTCTTTTCATTTTGATGTTTGTATCACCAAATTCGTGAACGTGAACAAGCAGGGTGATACTCTGTTTTTGTTTCTTCAAAAAAATCCACAAAAATCACAAAATAAGGAGCCATTGGTTGTGTTTTGAACTCACATTACACTCCTTATGCCTAGCACAATCATTTTGGAGCATCTGGATAGGTAATTTGCACCCAAACTCCTCTCTGTTTTTGATGCGGGCACTTCACACGTGAAAGTGTAGGAAAATAGTTCATGATGTAAACTACTTCCTGCTGCTATCTTATTGCGTGAACCGCTCCTGCAACAACTAGTGCCGCAAATCACGGGATTACCTTGCTAAAAATAGGTCGTCTTATCCTGACATCTTTGACACAATGGGTCCTACAAAATTTAAATCCGTGAACTAGTAGAGAATACTTCACGATGTGAATGATTTAGATCTCACAACATGAATGGTTCTCTGACATCTCATGGCGTGAACCAATTAGATCTCACGATGTGAATAGTGTAGCTTTTGATGACGTGAACTATTTACCATTTCATGACATGAACTGTTATCTATAGTTTCAAGATGTAACCAAATTTAGTTCACGAACCTAGTATTATCAGATTAAGGTAAGGGAAGTTCCTTAATTGAGCACATTGAGACCAGTAAAATTAGATCAAGGTAATGCTGACTTGTAAATCTGAAGTAATCTTCGAGCACGTGTGAATAGTGTAGCTTTTGACGGCATGAACTATTTACCATTTCATGACATGAACTGTTATCTATAGTTTCAAGATGTAACCAAATTTAGTTCACGAACCTAGTATTATCAGATTAAGGTAAGGAAAGTTCCTTAATTGAGCACATTGAGACCAGTAAAATTAGATCAAGGTAACGCTGACTTGTAAATCTGAAGTAATCTTCTTCGAGCACATGAGAGTGCAGAAACTAGTTCACAACATGAACTACTTACCATTTCATGACGTGAACGATTTAGATCTCACAACGTGAATGATTCTCTAACATCTCATGATGTGAGCGGCCATAGAAAACAAAAAAAAATTCAAATCGACAGTACCTTACCAAAATTAATTTGGGGGTAGCAAATTAGCTTATCATATCACATTCACATGCACTTGAGTTCTGGAAAACTCATCGGAGACGACCTCACTCCCGAAGATAATGCATCAAACCACCCAGGGTCTTCCTATCAAATGAGTGTTGGTTCAGGCCACCCAACCACTGTCGATACAACTAGTGAAGAATCCATGGAAGAAGGGCTACGATTCTCTGGGTTTGGAGAAGAGGAGAAACCACCCTCCCCTACAAGATCTAGTGGTATCATTGATATAGCCTAGGGATGTTTTGGTCTCCAAACTAGCAATGATGAGGAAGCATAATCTATGGGCACACGCCCATCAACTAACGCTAGACTAGGTCCAATGCAAGAATTACCAACCCAACCTTCAAGTTCTAGGCTATCTAACACTGGCACCCCTAGAATGAGAAGAGACTTGGAAAGCGTGGCCAAGACAGATCAAGTATTCTTCCCAACCTTAGAGGAAGTGGAATTAGATTTGAAAAGGGTTGAAGTAGAGTGACAACTACGAGAATTAAGATTAAGGAGGAAACAAGAGCACGATACTCAAAGGGCTAGTGCTGAAAAAAAGGAAATGGGAAATGTGAATCCATTTCAATCACGTGGCAAGGAACCAAAAATAATCATGGGCAGCAGGACGACTGAGGGAGACATCCCAAATTTAGAGCCCATTAATGAAGAGCCAAGAGCGGAGGAAGGGTTTGATACCTACTAGAACGAAGAAGATAACCTACCGAGGAAAACTATGGAAGTAGAGGACCGCCTGTACACCTAGAAGGACATAGAGAAAATGATCAATCATCCCACCTTCTTACAGGACATGGAGCTCTTGATTCTACAAAGACAAACAAAGGTTGCTAATAATGAGCCCTGGCCAGAATGAGTTGGCCGAACCTACCCTAGATCGAAAATTCCTGGAAGAGGACAAGATCTAGATAGAGGGGGATAGCACCTCGAAGACCAAGGCCAGATCCAAATGTAGATCTTATTGCGGCCACAAGGAGAGATTTGTTGAATATGGTTGCAGAAATGGGCCAAGGAATGGTCAAAAAACTAGGCATTTCTCTAGAATCCAAACCATCCCAAATGAAGCCACACATCATTTCAAAGCTCATACAAAAATTCTCAAGGGATGGGGACCCGATCCAACATGTGGAGATCTTTGAATCCACATGCAAAACCTGCGGGCCAGTAAGTGATGTAACCCATGATTCATGCCTTTTCTTTAACCCTAGAAGGAAAACCTCATAAATGGATTGGAACCCTCAAGCCAAAAGATAAGATCAATTTCACTCGGCTCAAGAATGTGTTTGTGTTAAGCTTTGCCCGAAGTGGTGACAGATGGAGTCCTATGGCACAGCTGCATAATTCAAATAGAAAGAAAACGAGTCTATGCGAGACTATGTATCCCGGCTAAAGCACTTGAATTCAAGATGTAAACTACGGGAGAGACTAACTGATGACAGTTATTGCCCTGCTTCTGGAGAGGAGTCCGAGATCACAAAATGCATGATTATCTAGTATTAGCCTGACTGGCTACTCTGGATGCATGTTTTAAGTTGGCAATTGAATATGAAGACAGTATGCTTGAATTGCCACCACAACCTAAAGATGTCAAGGCATTTTCAACAAACAACAACTTTGCGAGTTTCGTGTCACTAAGAAACAGGAACTCGGAGCAAGAAATTTGGGAACATGACTATGGATGAACTCAGTAATGCCATACTAGACAAATTAAAGGTAAAGGATGGAAGAGAAGCATCATGGCATGGGCATACCCATCTTTGCCCTTGTAGAGATTTGGTATGGTGTTCTATGTTGTGCGGAATGAATCATACTACCACTGAATGCCCACAGTTAAGAGTAAGGCCATTACTTTATTGTGCTCATTGTGTAAAATTAGGAAAACATGACACTTCCATGTGTAGGTATCTGAGATTCCAAACCATAGCACAACTACCAGCACCCAGAGCACCACTGGCTTTACTAGCACCTCCCATGCAAATCACTGGCGGCGACGGCTGCAGGACATCCAAACCCATCCTATTTACCTAGGGGGATCTTTTGAATACAGGACACGTTACCTCTGCCCCACCACCTGTTCTACTGCCAAAACCACCACAGGCTAAAATCAACTAAGTGCTGATTGAGGAAGTTGAAATGGTGTGTCAGGTAGAAAATGTGCTAGCCCCACCATAGATGTTATGCGACCCAAGGAACCCAATACGTTGAATCTGGGAATGTTCCCACTACCTCTGTTTGTGGTCAGTTGGCAAGCCATTGAAGAGGAATCAGAGGAGGAAGCTTCAAGTATAGAAGGGACTGGATTACAAGGCCAGTGCCCAATGTCTTAGAAGATGGCAAAAGCAAAAATGGTATATCGCTTGACAAAATGCCCTGCTACAAATAAAACCCACAGATGCCTAGTGGCTGAGCCTCGAAGCTACTAAGGTACACGATGAGTTTTCTAAGAATTGGGGTGAGGAGTTAAGCAAGATATCCCTTGAAGAAGATATAGGGAGAAAGTCACCCTTCAAGAATCGGAAATGCCTAAGCTTACAAAAGCTAGGCGCCAAAAACGAAAAAAGGGTTTTGTGGAAGCCAAGCGCGAGGCTAAGAAGATGATGGCTAAAACAAAAAGAGAGGATGAGGATAAACAAGACCTACTTTCAATGCCAGACCATTTCAAGACATACATAATTGAGGAACGAAAATTGGTCCAATCGACGACTAAAAGGGTTAAGGAAGATGGTTTATCCACATCATACAATGGCCTAGCTGAGGTCAAGGAAATTGATATTGCAGAGCCAGAAGAGGAAACCAAACCTGTTTATATCGCTAAGGACTTGGCTCCAGCTGAAGAAAAGGAGCTTGTTGCTCTCCTTGAGGATTTTTTTACCTAGAACTACAAAGAGATGAAGGGTGTACCACCTGAAGTGGTACAACACACGATCCCAATCATGGACGACGGATCAAGACCAACCAGGTAAAAACCATACCAGATGAATCCAAAATATGTAGCAATTTTAAAGGAGGAAATTGATAAACTCATTACTGCGGACTTCATCTAGGAGATAGAACATACAGATTGGTTATCACCAATCGTGATAGTGCCAAAGAAGAATGGGAAACTTAGGGTCTGTGTTGATCTCAAAAAGGTCAATGCAACTACTAGAAAGGACCATTACCCACCACCACTACCTTATACGGAACACGTTTTGGAGAGAGTAGCTAGTGAAAAAGCTTACAACTTCTTAGACATTTTTCTAGTTACAATCAGGTGTCTATAGCACTTAAAGACCAGCACTTTTTCTAGTTACAATCAGGTGTCTATAGCACTTAAAATGGCCTTCAATATACAATGTGGGAAAAATTACAAAATTATGCCTTTCGGTCTCACCAATTCCCCATGTTATGTTCGAAACGTGAAGTACATCTGCAAGGTACTTCACTTTGCCATCCTGCATAGACAATGGCACATCTCCAACATGGGCAATTGGATGAGCAGTGTCATCCCCTGTTTCCACAAAACCTGGTCGTTCAAGGTTTTTCATCTCCTTGAACCACTCCCCATGACTTGTCATGACGTTCGAAGCACCTGAATCCACATACCATACATCATCTTTTTGTGCTGCTTCAACATTTTCAGACATGGCATTCACGACATGCTGCATAACAAACAACCTTTCATTATCCTCATTGTTTGTGCTTGAGGATGCATAGTTGTTCTGCTGCACTTTCCCATTTTGCATGTTAGCCTGCTTCTTATAACATTCTACCTGCACATGTCCAGGCTTACCACAAAAATAGCATTCACGTGCATCATTATACTGCCTTTACCAATTTCCACGGCCTCTTTGACTCCCCCTGCCTCTGAATTTACCTCTTCCACCTGCATGTTGTCGCTGTTGTTTTTGTGTATTCTGGGACTGTTGTTGCTGCTGCTGCTGCTGGCCATAATTCTGATTACCTGTTCAGCCACCTCCTTGATCGCGTCCACAGCCTCCTCTACCTCGTCCTCTTCCTGAACTTGTGTAGAAGGCCTGTTGCTCTGAATTGTTTTTGTTTTGTGAAGATTGTTGGTCTTCACCCAAGCTCTTCTCTTCTATAATCAGCATAGACACCAAATCTATAAAGTTGGGAATGTTTTCCTGAGTCTGAATAGACATCTTGAACGCCTTGTATTGTGGCCCGAGACCACGTAGACAGACTTCCACCTTATCATCATCATCTACTGACACACCAATAGATGCAAGGGATTCCACAATACCCTTTATCTTCAACGCATAGTCATTCACAGACATGCTCTTTTTCTCCACAGTATGAAGTTCATTCTTCAACTGTATCTTACGTGCCTTGGTATTTGTTTCATAAAGCTTTACCAAGGTATCCCATGCCTCCTTGGGGGACTTGGCATCCTGAATGTGCCCAATCATGGTGTCCTGTATACTAATGGAGAGCCAATATATAACTTTTCTGGCTCCTTGGTTCCAGTCTTTAAACTCTTTCACATCTGCAGTAGTCGGATTTATGTTTGGTATCTCTGGTGCCTCTTCATGCTCACCTTCTATGTAGTCCCAATAGCCCTTTCCCATCAGGAAATTCGTCAACCTAGACCTCCAAGCATGGAAGTTATTCTTATCAAGCTTCTCAGCCACAATCTGGGTTATCCCATCATTTGACATCTTGGTAAACACACAATTTTACTAGAAACAGCACTCTGGTTTGTCCTGCAGCACAAACTGCTATGTTTTCTACAGCGGTACTGTAGTACTCTCAAATGTCACAACCAGTGACTTCAATGTGCATACATACACCCAGTGGCAACTGTTGACCTCTTTGCAGTACCCACAGTGTCTGCATAGTCAATCTGTCTTCCTACAGTTCTTAAAACAGAGTTCTGCAGAGAATCGATGACTTACCCGCAGTGCTCGAAATCGCCTGCTTTCTGAAAGAATGGAGGTCCAGACGTGCCCGAAACGCGTTTTCGGCCCAGAAATTGTTGTCCGATAGGACCGTATAGTTGCCCTATAGCTTTACTCCCGCGAAGAAAGCTCCTCAATCAGAGATCGTTTGTCGGTGCCTCCCGTAGAGCTCCCGACAAGGGTGTAGTCACCAATACAAATAGGGAGAAGTAGTCCAAGCTCTTACCCTCGTACCGTTTCCTGTGGTTCTCTTGCTTGCAGCTCAGCCCTTAGCATGAACCAGGCTCTGATACCATGAAAAGATGCAGGGGGAAGAGAGCTTGAGCTCTTGCAAGCACACATACACTCACAAAACCCTAATAGAGAACACACAAGGTGAGAGGCTGAAAATCTTCTTCTTCTTCACTCAACACTCAACACACCATATACAAGATAAGAGTACACACAATATGAAAGGTACTCAACCAATACATACACGGGTTCTCTATAGTGTGAACCCAACTAAATGAGCTGGCGCTATAACTATGCCAGTCTCTAGAATGGTTGTCACACAGCCTGTCATCCCACTGGCCGCATATCACCCAAGATCTCACCAACCATGCCAGTGGTGTAAGTGTGGGGCCTATCCCCCAGGCGAGTCATCAGTGTCTACCGCCTCACTAGACGAGCTCGATATCTCAACATTTTCTACACTCAAGACATAAGATAATAACTCACCATTTAACTCTAAAAAATGATCAAAAAACACAAGTTACACAAAGGACTTACTCATAAACCTGCACTTTCACGGGTTTCGTACCCTGCTATCTCACGGTGCATAAACCTACACTCTCACGAATTAGCTGCCTCATGTTTTTAACCATTTCACAGTTTCAACCCATCTCACGGATTAATTGCCTCCTCACAGTTTTAATTGTTTCATGGTTTTAACCATTAACGGCCTCCTCACAGTTTTAACTGTTTCATGGTTTTAGGTTTCGTACCCTGCTATCTCATGGTGCATAAACATGTACTCTCACGAATTAACCACCTCATGGTTTTAACCATTTCACGATTTCAATCCATCTCACGGATTAACTGCCCCACGATTTTAACCATTTCAAAGTTTCAACCCATCTCACGATTTTATCCATTTTACGGATTAACTACCTCATGGATTTTACCCATCTCACGGGTTTCGTACCCTACTATCTCACAGTGCATAAACCTACACTCTCATAGTTTGCACCTTTCCGCTTGTAGACTTGTACCTTGTTATTGCTCACACCACTAACACACTTCTCATCAAATATAACACTCACACACACTCATTTTCAAAAAAGAAGAAGAAAAAGAAGAAGAAGAAGAAGAAGAAGAAGAAGAAGAAGAAGAAGAAGAGAAAAAGAGAAAAAGAGGTAATAACCACATGCTCTCACCAGGCAGTCCGTATGACTGACGTTCTTATCTGTATTATAGATGTCAACCAAGTTGAGGAGACTCTGATAGTCAAACAAGCTAGTGCAACTGGGTCACCTATAAGCAGGAAGAAGAGACCAACACGTGGCCCAAAACTAAACTATTTGGGACAGTCTGCACAAGCATTCCATGGATTAATCACATAAGCAAGGATGTCTATACTACCCATGGAAAGATAGCTCTGCAGTACCACAACCCGGAGTGCTTGCAGATGCTTACAGATCTTGGAAGAATCTGAAGTCAAGGACAAACTAGAGAAAGTAGGCTTGGGACGAATGGCAGAGTGTCTCCCCCGTACCATCAATCCAGAATTGTGTGCAGAGTATCTAAAGACCTATAACAAGGCCACAAAAAAGAGAGGAAATGTTACCAAAGCAAATGGAACCACAGAACAAGTCCCACTCTCAGAGCAATTGATCCGGGAAGCCTTACAGTTACCACCACCTATAAAGATCCACTCTCACAACTTTGAGAAGATGCCCTTGGATGCAATGTCGAAGAAAATCTCTTACAATTCCAACGGGCAGAATATGAAAATATTAGAGATGAGGTGACATAGAAAGCTTGCAGAGCCATGTCCCTCATAATGTAGGTGAAACCAATGGACTACTACAACAGGGTTCCCCTTAACAGAATCGCCAAGGTGCATGAAGAAAAGGAAGATGATTGGGCATGGTACATTCATAGGGAGATTGAAAACTACCTGGGGGTGCACCAGTCAAAGGTTTGCAGTCCTTACTTTTACTGACCAAGGTGATGAATCATGTAGCATAGCTCCCTATTCAAGATTCATTGCACGAAGAACAGGAACAACAAGTAGCACAAGTAGAACCACTAGCACTCACCTCTGGAGAGTTACAGGAAGGGTAGGCATTATTAAAAGAAACCAAGG
Organism: Cibotium barometz; assembly: GCF_041138505.1. Lineage (NCBI taxonomy): Eukaryota > Viridiplantae > Streptophyta > Polypodiopsida > Cyatheales > Cibotiaceae > Cibotium > Cibotium barometz. The sequence continues at coordinate 5,428,069 of NC_141102.1, read as the reverse complement.
AAATCATGAAGGAGCACAAGAAGAGTAAGCTCCAAAGAACATCCAAATCTAATGATGATGTCCTCATAAATAAACTTGGCGGTCTTTCATGTGCTTGCTTTTATTATGGCCTTAGCCTCAGCCCAATCACATAATGTATAGCCACGATGTTGTATAGTGCTTGTGTGCTTCTAGTGGGACACTAATGCATCCTATGAAGTGAATGCCCCATTTGGTGAAAGGTCTTATAATTAGCTGTAAAGGCATTCTATCCTTTTGTTGAGGAATGGTGAAGTGTTGGTACTCATATCGCAGCAACGCTTGTAGTTTCCTCGTGACTCCTACATGAGCTTGTTCTAGAATATTAACATCCTCATCCTCACATATGCAGTCTTAGGTCATCATCTTTCCCTCTTCAATAGAATTGTCTCGAAATGAGTGTGTATGGGACTACTGTCTTCACTAACCAGCGTTTCTTTCTTAGGGTCATGTTCTTGTCCACCAAGGGAAGTCCATTGTTCAAATACTCAACAATCTCATAACTCCACCTAGACACTAAGATTATTTAAAATAGGGATGCATTCGGGAGATCATCCTTGAACCCTATTGGAAATTGGTCTCTCCCCATTGGAAATTCTAGATAGGTGATCCAACTCTAACATGCAATGTTTCTTTGTAAACTAATACCATGAAATTGTACTCAAGAAGAAGTAACAAGCACTGAGTAATTCGCCTTGTGGCACATTATTTGGTCACAAGGTAGAGCAAGTCTTGATGGTCTAGAAGAAATATAAATTTATTTGCTAAAAATAATGGCAAAACTTCTTAACTGCATAAACCATTGCTAAGCCTTCCCTCTTTGTGGTTGTATAATGCTTCTCAAGTCCATTGAGTTGCCTATTAGCATAACTAATGGGAAAGTCCATGTTCTTTTCACTAGGTTAATCTAAAATGTATCTTATAACATACTTAATGCATCTATATATACATGGAAGATGACATCTGATTTTCTCATGATGGAAACACTAAGGCGATTTGTCATTTTTGCAAGATACCTACTATATGCATTATGACATACCAATGTTTAGTATATTATGTCATGCTAAAATGAGAGTTATACAAGATTAATGATCCATTTTGGGAAACATAAGCATGTAGTACAACCAGGGGCATCTAAAGCTACCACTGAGAAGACTAGAATGTTATTCAATGAGCTATTCAAGGAGATAGGAGTGTCAGACTAAGGAAGGTTCAAATGACAATAGCCAAAGAATTAATAATGCCTTCACTGCCAAAAGAGGATATGCGTGATGATGATATAGTTGGCAATATTGAATTGACCAATTTGTTGAAAGAAAGTGGAGAATCTAAGGTATGCTTTCTTGTTACTGTGTTAGTAACATCAAGAAAAGTTTACATTTATGCTTAATTTAGGATGCGTTATATGTTTATCTCTTTCTCCCTAAAGAATGGAAATCCATATTGCACCCTCCTGGGGGGAATTGATGTCAGTGGTACTCTCACCAACTTGTTTTTGTGATTTACCATAATCTCTTTTACGTCAAGCTTAATACTTACACATGTCAAAATTTTAGGTTGTCTCTACCGAGGAGCTAGAAAACATGTCAAGGACAAATCTTGCAAAGTCTAAACATGGAAGCTGGATGGTGGGAGGTCACAAGAAAAAGATAACATTATATAATACATGCGTATCAGACATGGCCAACTCTCTATTTGCAAAAGTGCAAAGAAGCATGCATACCTGTTGGGAAAGCATGTAGGATGTGGACGTACTCGAGATGTTGATAGCCAGGATTGCTAATAGGAATGTTCCTTATGAAACTAAAATGGCTCGCCTTGTGGAAGGAGAAATTAGTGAAACTCCAATGTATTAAGACAATCGAGTATTAGAGGGTGATAGCAAAACTATGTGTCGCAAAGAAGGCCATCTCATGTGGTTAATGTGGAGGATAACAGTTCCCATCATCTCGAGTATACTTATGAAAAGAAAAATAGACAACCACAGGCCCAACCAAGGAGAATATTTTTCATAGTTCAAGATACAATAATTCAACCCAATGTATGTTGGATGGAAGGTGTGTTATGGAGCAGTCCATTCATCACACACAGTGGGCAATTATGAGGAAACCTTTAAATAGTAAGGTGAAATGCCTTGGGTGGATCATTGAAGGAACAAGGAGGACAAAGTGCAATAAAATCATCCACAATTGTTCTACTTGTGTGCCATGTCCATGTTTCTTTTTTGAGAGAAATCACCCAGGACCAAGAAGTAAGAGGCCATAATTCATGTGGTTTTGCCCCACGCAATATCTTACCCATACTAGTCTTGCCTTCTATTTATGACATTGAGGAGGGAACAAAATTTACTGAAGAAGAGGAAAATACATTGGTCCATGTTGGATTTAGGTTGGCCTCTACAGATGGTGTAGCTTGTGAAATGTCATCACATCCCAAGATGGAAACATCATGGGTGAAGGCATGGGGGAAGGTATTGCTAGTTCTACATCAAAGACTCCTGCAATGAATTCAACAAGATGGACATAGAATGAGTTGAGAGAAGTAGAGTTCATATGAAATGGTGAACCTGCATTTCAAGAGAAGCAAAAAAAGAGAATAGATTCTACATTAACAATGAACCGAGAATTACTGATTGAAAAGGTTGTTAATAAATATGAGTATGAGATATTTGAGATAGAAGCAGATGGACCAGATAAGAAGTCTTATGAAGTGCATATATAGTCTCAATCTTAGTGTACATGCCCAAATTTTCAAAAACATGTACTAGGGAAAAGTCTTATGTGGCATGTAAACATATTTACTACATATTTATGCAAGTTTTACGGCTTCATTAGAATGAAAACATGTTTATACACCAGCCAAAGATACCTAAACATAATTTGAGGGAAGCTCCCTCACATTATGCTTATACATGTTGTCATTAGAATGAAAACATGTTTATACACTAGCTAAAGATACCTAAACATAATGTGAGGGAAGATCCCTCCGTGGGACGGGAGGGAAGATCCCTCCCGTCCCACGAACCTATCCATGATAGAGAACTTAGGTGATCAGATCCAAGGGCCTATCCTTGATTTTGTGCTCAATGGAAAAGAGAATATCTACTCTTATGACACTTACACTTATGCTTGGATAAATTTTTGGCACTTAAGATTGCACAATTTTTGGCACTTAAGATTGCACAGTTTTTGGCACTTATAATCGCATAGTTTTTTGGATAATGTAAGGCTGATATTGTGATACTTATAATTAAATAATTTTTTGGATAACATCAACCTTATTATTATGTTTTTTATTATGTAGATATATCCACTTGCCATTGCCATGTTTTTTTAGTACAAAAATAATATATTTGCTTCAAATGTACCATGGTATTAATATTTTTTTGGATAACACAAGCCTTGTTATTTATTAGGTTTTTGATTATGTAGATCTAGATATCTATTTGCATTGCTATAGATATGTAAAAGTATATTTGCTTCAAAGGTTCCATGGTGTTAAATAATGTTTCTTGAATAATCGAGGTATCCTACTAAAATATTTTGAAGAAAAACATGAGGCCTTCCTTAAAAAGCTTGCTAGATTCTCTACAAAGCTCTAAAAAAAAAATCCCCTTCCTTTTCTCCTTAACCACCTTCCATAATTTTGCACGCCACTTTTAGAGACTTCAAATTATAAAGCAGCTTAGTTAGCGGAAGGTGGGTAGTGGCACTTGCTCGGTCTTGTCGAGCCACCAAGGTGGTTGTAGAAGGCAATAAGTTTGGCACATGCTTGTTTTGTATGATTCCAAAATTGTTAGACATTGATCCAAGGGTGGGGAGATCACCAATAGTTACATGTGTCTAGAGCATGCTCATTTGGTATGATTCAAAAACTTCTAAATGCGATCAAAGGAGGGTGAGAAGATCAAACAAAGCACGTCATGAGAAGACAAAGTATATAGACACCCATTCTGACCATATCCGGATCACATGGACTATACAGAGCACACCATGTGAAGACTAAGCATGTAAAGATCACATATAACCCATTGTACATATGTATGACCATATAAGGCCATGATCTATGGATGAAACAACTTATTATACATATGTATGGACCATCCAAGGACATGATCGATGAAACAACAAATTCCACATGTGTATGGACCATATGGACCATCCAGGGCCATATGGATGATACTAAGTATGCAAAGGTCTCAAACACTCCATTTTGACCATGTAGTGCCATATCCACCACCATACAAGCCACACCAAGGCAACAACAAGCGTCTATAGATCTCAAACACTCCATTTTGACCATTTTGACCATGTAGTGCCATATCCACCACCATACAAGCCACACCAAGGCAACAACAAGCGTCTATAGATCTTGAGAAACTTGTTCCAAACATATGTGGATCATACGCACTATGTAGACCACACATAGAGATGACACCAAGCATGTAAATATCTTGGGTAGTTTGTTTTACCACCACAGACCATGCATAGCACTCCATGAGAAGAGAGAGCATATAAAGATAACATAGAGAACATTCCGCTCTTGTACGAGATACATGGATCATACAAACCACATCGAGACAACAATGAGCATGTAAAGATCTCAAGGAGCCCATTTTGACCATGTGCAGAGACCATGTGGACCATTCAAAGCACACTGCCTTGATGATAATGAGCATGGAAAGATCTCAAAGAGCCCATTTTAACCATGTATAGAGACCATGTGGACCATTCAAAGCACACTGCCTTGATGATAATGAGCATGGAAAGATCTCCAAAGAGCCCATTTTAACCATGTACAAAGACCACGTGAACCATATAGAGCACACACTGTGAGAAGACTAAGCATATAGAGAAGATCACATAGAGCCTATTACAACCACATGGACCGTTATAGTGCACAACACCAAAGTAGCACTACGCATTCTCAGGCAGTCCATTTTGACCATATACAGACCGCACATAGAGATCACATACAACATATTATGACCATGTATGGGACATATAGACCACATTGAGAAAACATCAAGCATGTAAAGACCTTGGGTAGACCATTTTTTATGATGTACATAGACCACATGGATTGTGCAACAAAGGACCGTGGGAAGAAGCATATAGACCATGTGCGAGGATTACATGGACTATACAGAGCACACCAAAAGAAGACCATATGTACAAACCATATTAACCATCTAAGGCCATGATCTATGACATCTTGCATGGCCATCACATGGATTATCCATCTATGTCCATGTGCTGCACATGATAACATGTATGTGCATGATGCATGTGTATGTCCATGCCATGTCCATGATAGCATGTATGTCCATGGTGCACATGATAGCATGTATATCCATGATACATGTATGTTCATGGTGCACATGATAGCATGTATGTCCATGCCATGTTAAATTTTGACGTGGACTCATTACATGCTGACGTGGGCACGTCAAGTACCACATCATCAGAGTAGTCCATATAAGCAAACCCCGTGGAACCAAAGCCCACAAAAAAAAAAACTTGCCACCAAATGCTCATAAAAAAAAGGTCCCCACTCAATAAGATCAAAGCTGAGGCAAAGAAGGAAGCAAAATTAAAAGAGCTCACCAAGTCTCAAGAGGAAGATCCGAGGCAAGTGCCCAAGCACTTAAGGTCAGCGGGGATATAGTGATACAAGCCAATGTTTATTGCTAAGGACCTCACCCCTGAGCAAGAAGGAGAGTTGATAGCCTCAATCAAGGAATTTTAGGATATGTTCACCTGGAAATACACTTATATGGTTCACCTGAAAATACACTTATATGAAGGAAATTCCTTTAGTAAATTCCTTTGAAAGTGGTGAATCACACCAACCCTCTCCATGAAGGTGTAAAACCATATAAACATAGTTCTTATATGACATGAATCCCAAGTATGGTTAAATGGTTAAAGAAGAGCTAGATAAGCTCATTGATACAAGGTTTGTGTAAGAAATTGAGCACGTAGTGTGGATGTCACTTTGATAGTGATCATTCCTAAAAAGAACATAAATCTTAGAGTGTATGTCAACCTCAAAAAGGTAAATTCCACCACAATTTGTGATCACTACTACCGCTTACCTTAACATACTATAATTAGTGCTAATTACCTTGTTATCAGTGATAGCTTTTAAGTGCTAATTATCTTGTTTTATTAGTGGTGATTTGTAATTCTAATTACCTTATTTTATCAGTGGTGGTAATTTAATAGAGTAGAGAATGATTTGAAGATTAAAGCTAAGTGTTTGTTATTATTTGTGCTCATTAACAGACTAATGTGTACACTCTCCACATCATATATGATAAACCCATGAGTCATATTTCAGCAAGAATGATGATAAATTTGAAGCTATTACCCCCTTGCTACTAGAATCTACTGTCACATGTTGGGCTATTTTGAAGCCTTTGTTTTGATCAATCTTACCCTCCTTTAATGCCTTGTAGCTTTCCTCCTTTGATAACTTAAGTTGATGTAGAGCTGCTATAAAGTGATGCCTTCTTGCAGCAGATGAGCCAAAAACTCTTGATTCTTGATGATTTTAGAGCTTGGGAGAAGGAAAATTTAGGTTTAGTAGGCTAATTAGAAATGATAATGACTTTACTAAACTAGGTTGTCCTAGGATGCATAGATTATCAAGGGTGGCTTTGATATACCAAGTTGAATTTCATGCTTAGAGAGGATTTGGGGGATAGTAGAAATATAAGAAAGAGGTTAAGATTGATGGCCAAGATAATGATAAAATTAGAGCATAATGCATAAAGATCATAGATATGATAATAGGGGCTTTATAGGCTTGATTATATCTCTAAGAGCCACTAATTATGGCTCGTAAACTTGATAAAGTTACGTGCTACCTTACTAGTAATGTTACACAATAACAATCCCAAGGCCTTGATAGTGGTAGTAGTAGCTGAGTATGGGGGAGAAGCTCGTGATGGTAGCAAATCCTATAAAAGACTTCTCCACCACCAAATTCAATTCCTAAAGGGAGACTCATCTCGTTGGTGCACGCTTCCTACCACTACTTATAACTAAGCGTCGGATCTACAAATGAAAAAACACTCTTTGCAAACATACTTTTGGTAGAGGCCTAGGTATCCATTGTTGATCTCCCCACCCTCCTTTCTTTGATCACATCTTAAATTTTTCCAAATGAGCATGCACTAGATCCATGTAACTATTGTTGATCTCCCCACCCTCCTACCACTACCATATACCATGGTGCTATAACAACTAAGAAGCACCATGGTATATGCAACAGTTATAGGATCTACAAATGAAAAACCACTCTATGCAAACATAGTTTTGGTAGAGGGCTAGGTAGCTATTGTTGATTTCCCCACCCTCCTTTGATCACATCTAGAAGTTTTTGAATCATATCAAACAAGCATGTGGTAGACGAGGGTGCTACATGGTCCATGTGGTCTCCTATACATGGTCAAAACTAGGGAATTGAATTTGTATGACTCATTAGTCCTATCACATAAAGAACCTAAGGTTGTTACATCATAGTAGCCATAGATTACTTCACAAAGTGGGCAAAATCTAGGGCTACCAGGAATGCCAATGCTCATGCCACCATTAAATTTCTATACAAGTAGGTTTGGATGCCCTTTGGAGATTGTGATGTCACACTTCATTAACGAGGTGATTGATCATCTCATGAAAGGCTTTATGATAGCGTCATACACACTTTGTTAACGAGGTGATTGATCACCTCATGAAAGGCTTTATGATAGCGTTTATGATAGCGTCGTACTGAGAGTATTCACCCTACTATCCATAAGCCAATAGAGAGCATGGACAAATATCTTGTGGCATTTTAATAAAAACTGTTAAGGCAAGTAGAATGGAATAATGGGAGCACAAGCTTACAACTGCTCTATAGGCTTATCAAACATCATGCAGGGTAGCAACATGTTATCCCCCATTTCGGTTGACCACCTTGACGTATGGGGTTGACGTAGTGATGCGCCCATGGAGTACATAGTTCCCGATTTGAGAGTCACAACCAACAATTGATAATGTAATGTGACTAAAATACTCATCGATCCTCCAAAAAAGTTGAAACAGAGCAGATTAATAGCTATGCACATGGGTTATTGGTGGAAAAGATCTGATGTAAAAAATGGTTTGACCAAAACATTAAGGACAAGGAGCTTAAGGAGGGCAACCTATAGTACTATTATTTGGAACACATAGTAATAAGCAAAAAAGGTTAAAACTCATGAGATTGGGACCTTTTGGATAAGGAGATTACTCCACAAGGGTTGGGCAAAGTTGAGACTGTGGTAATAATGAAACCCATGGGTACATCAACAGGGGCCAATTAAAAAATTATTACAGGCCCCTGACTCAAGATATGCTTGCCCAAATACATAAAAAGAACATTGCATTTATTCTTAACTTCATCCTTCCATAGGCAAAACCATTGCAATTAACATGCACCAAACCTTTGATTCTCAACAATCATTTTTTGGGCGTGAATATCTCCTCATATTCATGGCCATGAAAAACCAAGCTAGTTTTTCACGCCATCAAAATTATGTAAAACTAACATGATTTCTACTAATTCCATAATCTCAAAGTAAATTGATTCATCCTAATTCATTATCAATGACACACACTAGCATTTTTTAGGCGTGAATATCTTAACTATTCATGGTTATGAAAAACCAGACTGGTTTTTCACATCACCAAAAGTTTTCAAAAATGGTTCCAGTGCACTCAGTCTCCTTACTCTTCTTATATCTTTGAACCATTCTGGCAAAATTTATAACAATGGGGATAATTTTTTTAGCATGAATATCTCTAGATAGTCATGACCATGAAAACCAAACTGGTTTTTCACGCGATGACAAAATCCAATCTAGAGAGGCAGCACAGAGTGTCTAGAAAGCTGCATTAACCTCTCCAGATAGCACTAACCTACTAACTTATTTTTCCTTTAAGAAAAAATAAAACAGGGCATACAAGTCAAGGAGGATCCCTTATCAGCTAGTGAAGGTTGACATAGTTGGTGTTTAATGTTATACAAGATGCAAAGAAGTACAAGGATATTGACTATGAATCCTCGGATCCACAGGCTTCACCAGGCAAGCACCAGTGCTACTACACCAACCAAAAAAAGGCAAGAAGAAGGTCTCTCGGGCCTAGAAGCTAGCCCATCTCAAGGGCCGTACCTATGGAATGTGGTTAGGACCATCATCAACATAGAGAGGTGCCCATTTCAAATATGGAACATTGTCTTTCCGGTATCCTCGGAATGCTTGATCTTCCTAGAGACACCGGAGATAAAGAAAAAGTTACATGCTATTGGGCTGAACCAATATGCAAGATAGTTGCCAAGGATCATCAATGCCCCATTATGCATAGAATTCATCAAATATTATGACAAAATAACAAAGACAAGTGGGGAGGCTATGCCAGATATGGCAACATAAGGAGGATTATAATTAGGAAGAATGACATCCCACCAAATAGAAAAGAAGGATCTACCATTTGACACCATGATGAAGGAGAAAGTATTCAATAATAATGGGGTAGAGCATACAAACATCAAGGAACGAGAAAATGAACTAATTGGATGGGCAGTGTCATGCCCAAGCATGTTTCAAATTTATATGAATCTTTTCGAGTTTGTCTCCGGAGATCAATTCTGTTATGCTTGTCCACTAGTTTGATTTTACTTGCACAAAGAGATGTATACTTATCTTCCTCAAAATCAGAACAAAGTGGTCAATCCATACCTCCTCACTAAGGTGCTAAGCCATATCACAAGTACACCACTCTCCCCAATGGAAGAGGAAGTCATAGTAGTAGAGCCGACACAAGTTACCCAATAAGATGTCTTGGAGGACCTAAAGGAGGCTGACATACTCATTGTTGCCAGCATGAAAAAGACTTTGGTAGGTATGGAATCTGAGAAAAGAAGGGGACCAAAATGAAGAAGACCCACTCAAGCCTATCCCTCGAGAAACCAAGTCCAACCAAGAGAGGAACAAATTTTCCCCCCTCCCCAATCATGGTCCCTTAAATAGAGCATGGGATAGAAATTGATGTTGTTTGTTACATTTATTGAGCTGCAAGCCACATCATCTATTAAAGGTCATCACAATCTATGCAATAACAAGAACCACTCTTATTTCATGCTGAATATGTGCACAAGCTAGTGTGCGGCCAAAAGGAGATACAAGAGGAGCTAACAAAGCCCAGGGAGTAGATAGAGGAACAAGTACCTTCCCCACCATAAGAGCCATTTGTGGAGTACAAGCAACAACAAAGAAGAAGAGAAGAAAGCTAAAGAGGAGGTACCACAAGAAAAAGGACCACAAGCTAAAAATAGAGGGCGCCCCCCCCAAAAGAGGTCAAAGCCTTGGTCCCAACCGTGAACATATGAATCCGGTCCTTCCAAGAATCATGACATAAACTGAGGACGAAGAGGACATAAGACCAAGCAAGATGCAAAGAAGGTTTCAGCGAAAGGATCTAACATTACAACTACCTACACCAACCATGACAAATGAATCCGGTCCTTTCAAGAAGCATGACATAAACTGAGGATGAAGAGGATATAAGACCAAGCAAGATCAAAGAAGCTTCTAGCTAAAGGATTTAACATTACAACTACCTACACTAGAAAATCTCATAAGTGTATAAATTTTGTCCTCACATCACACTTCAAGTCTACTTAACTACATGTCTTCCTTAGAGAATTTCCTAGGGGAAGGATATAAGAATGTACACTCATATAAGGGTAAGCTGCAGGAAGATGGGTATCAGAAGAATGTCATCTGCTAACCATTTACATCCTCACTCGTAACCAAACACTGCAAAGATAAAAGCTTGCAAAATGTGAAAGAGAGATCCATAAAGCTAAATAGGAATTTCTTGATGAAGTAACAAAGAGAAAAATGGCAGAATAGGATCTCCAAATGCAAAAACAAGGATATTAGACAACCTTAGAGGAGATCAATAGCCACCTCGATGATACAAAGCAAGATTTTGATAAGAAGGTTTTAGAATTTATGGCTCATGAAGAGGAATCTCAAAGGTTACATGCCTAGGTTAGTAAGAACATCAAAGAGATGTAGGGAAGAATGTGAACAAAGACTACAATAAGAGGTGGCAAGAGCACAAGAATGTTAAGACAAGCTATACAGGTACAAAGAGACTATGAGGTAGAAGCAATAATTTGATAGAGGAAAGGATCACTGAATCACACAAAGATGAAGAGGTAAAGAAGTAGAGAATTGAATATCTTGAGAAGGAGTGAGAAGAACTAAACAAGCAACATGCACAAAGAACAAAGCAAGAAAAGAGCAACTAAAAATAGCCACCAACAAGAAGTGTCGCACCTCATAACAACCGAGCAAAACTACAAATAAAGGATGAGGTACTTAAGCAAATGCTAGTGTAGCTAGAAGGACAGGTCAAAGTAGCATAGGAAGTTATTACAAAGAATGACAAATTTTACAAGCACGAGCCACAAGAGAAGTATCACAACACTATTATAACAAATAAAGATCAAAGAATAGCCCAATTGGAGCAGTAGGCAGTAGCTAAGCTAGCAACTTAAGCCACAAGCTGAAGTGCCAAACGCATGACTGAAGCACCTCGTGGAGTACATGTCTCGCAGTTGGCTTCGCTCTGCCAGTGGTTCCTCAAGCCCCTCCTCAGGCTTTCACGTTTTTCTTTGCTACACTAACTATCTTTATTACAATACAACATAAGCATTAATGAAGGGAACTTGCCTTAATCTAACAAAATTCTGATAGAGATGTCGACCCTACCATTATAATGGCCATTTTTCATAATGATATATATCGTAGAGACTATACAACCATATATACCTTACAACATATATCGCAGAGACTATATGGCCATATATACCTTACAACTTGTAATACTCAACTTTAGGTCATGGTGTAGATTAGAACTTAATACCTTCATAAATACCACTAAACCCCCTCCACCGCCAACTTTTGATGATGATAAGGTGGGAGAAAATGCTTATGCTTATACATATCCACTCAATAGGGTCTAACTTCCAAGCTACTTCATTCTCATGAGAAACCCCCTGAACCCACTAACAATGAGGCACATACTAACTTAATTCTTCTTTACATACTGACTTCCCCCCGCCGACACACTAGCTCCCATGAGGAGCCACGAAGCCCACCACAACAAGCTACATAGAGGTAGACCCACAACCCATACAAATGCATTCCAATTATTCTAATGAAGATGTGTTGGTGCACGTGTCTACAATAGATTATGAGGATCAATTAGAGTGAGGAATTCAATGCTACGATCAAAGTTATTTTTATGAGTGCTCATGTAGGCCACACCTTTTAATCCATCAACGCGGCTCTATCTAGAAGCTTAGAGTACCACTCCGTGGAGCCTATCATATGTGTTGTATACAATCAAAGCACCCATGCTAGAGTGGGAAGATTTAATGCCAATGGTGGCAGGATAAGACATACTCTACGAGGACGTGGTGGTGTCAACAAAGCTTACAAATCTGCAATTGCAGGATTTACTCGAGATCCATATGGTAACTTATATGATGGCATATAGTTACCACATTTTTAAAAAAAAGGAAAATCCAGTGGAACCTTGGGGCAAGTTTTCCAAGATTAACACAAATGAAGAACAGCCAAGAATTGAAGATTTTCGAATCCATCTGGAATGGCCTCACCATCCTTGAGTATGTGGTCGATGATGACACAATAGGTGGACCCACTTTATAGGCCAATCAAGAGGCGGTTCACTCCAGCCGCCTTTGTATAGCTGAACAAAAAAGGGACTCCCATGTCCATTTCAACTTTCCAAGGTTTGATAGCATAGAAAGGTAGAGAAAAGGACTCCTATTATGGATCAAAGCATGGAGAAGAATACCATACCCAGTCATAGTAGCTGCATGTCATTTCTTAAAACTCATAGTAGTGTTATGGATCAAAAACAAGAAGTGATAGAGAATTTTGATAAAGAGTTGATGTTCTTTTATATGAATAGGTGTCCAGAGCAGCGAGCCATTCTATATTATTATCATCGTCTATGATGTTGCCAAGGTACATGCATGTAAATTTTGAGGACATGATAAACACATCCTTCTAGACACCTCTTCCTTATTTCAAGCGCACTCTACGCAAGCTACAATTATGAAAAAACCACTACAGATTCAAGCTTGGTGGGCCTTTTGGCCTTAACATGTTCCAAGAACAGAACAAGAATTAGGTAGGGGAATGTTAACCTCATTTTCGACCTACTACAAATGAGAGTAGATAAATAAGTGTTATGTAGATGACACTCTAAAAGTTGTATACATTATGAGAAAAGCTAGCAAATGACCAACCTTAAAATAGATTAGGCTTATGTTTGGGTGGCCGAGTGTGAAGAATGATCAATTGTATATAAACAATTTCCTCATAAAATGAAAAAATACAATCCCTCGTTATGCCAATTGAGTCTTGCTTATCTACTTATTCATATTTTATGGAGAGAGAGAGAGAGAGAGAGAGAGAGAGAGAGAGAGAGAGAGAGAGTCAAGAGTCTATAGAGTGCATGAATCTTAGTGCATGTGCCTCTTACTCATTGTGTGAGAGTGAGTGAGTGAGAGAGGTGAGTCCTTGTAGGGAGGTGAAGCATCTTCTTGGTGATGACAACAAGAAGAAGAACATGGGAGCTTGAAGATAGCAATCCCACTGGTAGTGCTTTGGAGAGACTAAGAATCTTGAGCCTAAAGCAAGGTAAGTGTACCCCACGATGGTGGTGGTTGCTTATTTCACAAATTGCTAGAATGGTAGAGTTCTCGTGATGGTGAGAATAATCCATAACAATCACTTCCTGTAGCCATGAAGCCTTTTAGGAAGGCTTTCTTCATTTGTTTGTAGGTATGCAACTTCTTCAGTGGGTACTCATAATACCATTTTTGAGCCTTAGATTTAGTGATTGTGGAAAGGAGTCTACTAATTCTTCTTCTTCCACTTTCTTCAAGCTAGCCCATTTCTCAAAAGTGTGCAAGTGGATTTTAGAATCCACTCTCTTTTCTTTTACATGTTGGTGTCATGTCTTGCTTAGATTTCATACTAACTATGGGTCCTTCATTTTTAATTCCTTCACCCTTCCTAACCTAGCACTAGGTGTTTCCTATGCCCTTTCTGGAGAAGGCTTGAGTCTACTTGCTTTTCACTTTGTTAAACCCTATTACTCAATCCTACTCATTTTTTAGTCTCTATCATTTCTTCTAATAGGCTTTCTAATCCTTCCACTAGAGAAATATCTCTCCTTGTAGTTATTATCAGAGCCCCCCCTTCTATTTATGTCTTTGTTATTTATATGTACCTCGTAGTTGTCAAATCCCTCTTCTATCTTGATCTTAGTATCTTAATATGTACCTTCTATATATCTCTATTTCTAGCTCGGTTTAATCTATTCTTTGGAACTTCTGTTGCTTCCTCTTGAAATCTAGAGTGGTAATCCCAATAGCTTATTAGTATTCAACCTTTTGAGGCCTCCCTGTTTAAGAGATTATACATCCCTATCAAGATCGCCAAAAGTGAGCAGTCGGGGCCTACTCTTTTCTAGGAAATCTCTCTGTACAATGTCGAGTTTGGGATCACGAGAAAGAAATGGAATGTTGTTGATACATTCAAACAAAATGATTTACCATTTCAACTCATTGATATGATTAGAGTTTTATAATTATGTTGACCCTCACATTAGTATGTCAAATGCAAAATACTCTACTCCCAACTTTTTAAATTACAAACTCATGCATTTCTTTTGTATACCAGTACTAAACCTATTTATAGCATGTTGATGGTCTCGCCAAGAATCATGGCTTCTAAACTCTTCCTATTTGATTGACATCTTCCAATTATACATACTGAGATTTATTTCGAGGATTGACCTAATTCAACTTAACTAGAACTGCCTATTTACCAGTGACTCCTATTCACTAGTGCCTTTATATCTTTAGACTATCTCTTTTTCGTGCCTTTACATCCTTAGACTATCTCTTTTTCTATTGCATAATGCTTAATAATAATCGTTGTGTCTTCACTGCTAGTTGTCCTTACTATTGCAGGTACTGCATATAAGCTTATATATTTTTCAATGCTACATAGAATATACAGGAGTGTAACATGTGTGAGGATAGCAAAGGGATGGTGAGAACTAGAAGCAAGAAGCTAGCAAGAACCATGGTTAGGCAAGTATCACCTATGGTGAGGAGTAGCAAAACTTGAACTGGGCCTCTCTTAGAGGAGGTGTGTGCCCAGGGAGTTGAATTTAGAGGGAGGAGGGTGAGCCTCTGAGAAAAAATATGACATAGTTTTAGCATGTTTGAGATGGTTAAACTATGAGAGATGTTATTAATCAAGAAATGTGTGACGGTATCACAAGGTAGCTAGGCTATTTAAAGGTGTAGTTTTTAAATACGAGATGCCCTAGTAAGACTAAGTTGTTAAGGAAAATGTGAACACCTGTGTGAACACTCTTAGGATTATGGCCATGTGTATGGATCCAACGTCGGTGATGTTGATAAGGATCCCACTGATAGTGTATAGATGGAAATGCAAAAGTAGATAAATAATGCCCAAGATTTTGTAATAAGAGAAGTGTGGAGCACCCGTTTGAAAACTCTTAGGATTATGGCCATGTGTATGGACCCAAGGTCGGTGATGTTGGTAAGAATCCCACTGATAGTGTATAGATGCAAATGCAAAAGAAGATAAAGAATGCCCAAGATTTTGCTGATGCAGCCATGTGTATACAACATGGCTGCATCATGTGTATACAATATGCATGAACACTGTCTTATGATTGTGTGAATGCCCTCTCTTGAGAAAGAAACTACGTGAATAAATATAAATGTAAGGCTTTTTTTCTCCCCCCTTTTTTACTTTGACTTGAAACTAGAAAGTACGCATATCACTTGTCATCGTTGCATACAAGAGATTTGAACCCACAACTTGGGGACTCTCGAACTCCATTCTGACCACTACACTAACATGCGATCGGCAAATAAATGTAAACCTTCAAATAAATATTTGATTTCAAAAGGCCACACCTTCTCTTCTCTTTCCACGTGGGGGAAGAGAACAGTGAACCGTTTGGCTATTGGAATTGCTAAGATGCTATCGATCACACAACTGTTTATGTGAGGTATTGTGCAACTACTATTTAGGATTTGATGGCATTGAGAATGAAGACCATGTGGGTGGGTTGCTACTAAGTCTCACTATTGCTACTTGAGATGTTGATAAAGAGCTATTGCTTATTGCAGAAGATGTTGATAATCTATTGCTTCAATAAACGAGGTACCTAATGACTGCTTGCACAATGCTAGAAGTGATGAAAGCTATAAATTTGAGCCTTGGGTTCCTAGAGCTCGAGGAAAAATCAACATCAAGTCATGCCAGATAAAGAGGCTGCTTTGGTTGCATTGATGGGCCACCATTAAGCTACTATGCACGCGTGGGAGATCTAAAAATAGCCACCTTTGGTTGTGCCAAGATGTTGATCTCCTTTGACCCTTGCAGTTGGCTTTGGTTGCATTGATGGGCCACCCCATTAAGCTACTATGCACATGTGGGAGATCTAAAAATAGCCACCTTTGGTTGTGCCAAGATGTTGATCTCCTTTGACCCTTGCAGTTGGCTATGGATGAAAAAGATTGATACTTGTAAAGAATAAGAATTCTCTCTCTCTCTCTCTCTCTCTCTCTCTCTCAAGATGGTAATGACCTAATGAAGAGGAAGAACATGTATAAAAAAAGAATACCACAACCATAATCACATGAAACAGTCGAGTGAGAAGGACAATTCATATAATCCATATTCTAATCCTACAAAATGGAGTAATAACACCATGATTAATTATTAAATTAATGACACTCGAATAAGACTAAATATACATAATAATTAGAATAAAGATTTCTCATTCTCATTACAAATCCACTCACAAATAAACTTGGGTTTACATAAATTTATAGCTCTTTACGGAGCATTTATATCCATAAAAAATCTCTACTAAATCACCTACAATAATTTCACACTTCCTAAATCATCTCATGTTACCTTGATTCTCTCAATTACCTCTTCACCTTTCACTTCACTTTTTACATTATGTGTACATGCACCTTTGATCTCACAAATACTATACAAACAATCTCTACCTAAGGTTTTGATAACCTCCACACGTACACACAAATCAAGGCTCTTGTGGCCCCACTGGAGCATAGATTGCCTAATTCCCAACATTCTCCACACAACAAAAGTATAATCCCACTATATTAGTACTTGCTTAAGATATTCAAACCTTAGCATTCCCTTTTATCTTTCTCACATTCACAAGTTTTATATGTATTTGCGCTTAATTTTATAAAAGAACATGCACTTAATTTTATAAAAGAACACATACATTAATCCTCATTTTGCACACCATGGCCACACCACTATTTGTTGAGAAGTTTGAAGATAAGGGTTTTATATATACTTACATCGAAACTATGAAGAGCAAAAAATAATCAACAAGATCATTGTATTAACACGCTTAAGCAACTCATTTGTTCCAATATTTGTTAGATTTATTAACATCTATCCATGCAACTTATTTATGCTTTAAGAGCCTTGTTTAAAGCAATGGTTTACAACCTTTAATTGAAGCAATGAATACCAACTTTTTTTTAAAATCAAAAATGTGTTTCAATTGTGATTGTATAGTATTGACTGTCCATGTAACTTATTTATGGTTTACAATCTTTGTTTAAAGCAATGATAGCTACATCAATATCAATGCAACTTATTTATGGTTTACAACCTTTGTTTGAGGCAATGACAGCTACATCAATATCAACTTTTTTATTATCAAAAATGTGTTTCAATTGTGATTGTATAGTATTGATTGTGAGTTAAATGGTTGCACATATACATAATTATGATATTTGTGGAGTGCGAGTATGGACTCTCTTCTCTTTCTTGCTATATAAGTGTTAACCCATTTGGGATTAATAGCTACCACTAACAATATTCTACATCAAAGAGCAAATACACACCAAAAGGATGCGCAATCAAGCTATGAAGCAAAGGTGTCCAAATCTACAACTTGGACGAGTGCAAAATCAAGCTATGAAAGTGTAAACCCATTCGGGATTAATAGCTCTACCAGTACCAATATTCTACATCAAAGAGCAAATACACACCAAAAGGATGTGCAATCAAGCTATGAAACAAGGGTGTCCAAATCTACAACTTGGACGAGCGCAAAATCAAGCTATGAAGCAACAATGTCCAAATCTATAACTTGGACGAAAGCCTATAATCGTCAGACATAATACTCATAGCAACTCCCACTTAAAGAGTGTGTGGTAACAAAGCTAGGATGAGTCCCTTGTGAATGCAGGTGGATTCTTTGGAGGTGTGATTTTAAGGCAAGCACCCATCAAATGCTGAAAAACTGCAATAATGAGTAATGACTTCATGTTTGAATTATTACAATGTCTAAAGAAAACCATGTATATACATAAGCTCTAGCCAAGTTGGCAGAAGAACTACACAATGATTCAGCCTAGAAGATGGGCCGAAGCACACTCCTTATCATTATCAAACATTACCAATGCTCCTGCAATCTTATCAGGCTCAAAACCCATTTCCCGAAGCACATCATAGGATGCTACAAAATCCACAACCTGTTGCCAGAAAAAGAAAGCTCATCCTCTTTTCCAAAAAGACAGCAAAGCAGTTGTGACCATCTCTAAGAGTTGCGTCATTTTCTGTACAACAAACTAGTACCTTGGTCTGAACATCTCCATATGTTGCAATTGCCAACACAACTGCCTCCTTGTTCATGCCCGTTGAAGTATACTTGCTCACAACAGAATCTTCCACTGCAGCCTTCAGAACACAATCCAGGAAAGTTATTACAAGCTGGTTGAATTCTCAAATGACGCTTTCGAGTCCTCAAGGTACGATTAAGGGCATTTACACAACCATCCAGGGCACACTGCAGAGTACCGTGTCCATGATGCCTGCTCTCTGTTGGTTCTTTAGGTTTATACACGAGTTATGCACAAATTGTTGAATACTATAGAGAGCTCCTCAAGAGGCACTGTTAACCAGCAAGATATTGACACAGATAGAGGGTAAACAGGCTTTGTCTCACAAGGGAGGCTCTTAGCCTCAGCCTTTGAGTGTATGGTAAAGCGTGACTGCTGACAAGGCAGGCCACAGCACGCTCACAATAATAATGACATGAAGTATTCTTTTCTACAATCAACCTAGCATTCCAAACACTCTTGGACCTAGCATGATAGATAATGCCTTGTTTTTATTCAGTGCAAACCTAAAAACATGGCCTATTAAGCAAACACGTGCAGGTTTGGGTTTGTCAACAGACCATGTGGAGAGAAAGCAGACATTCAAAAAAGTTTGATATCCCACATTGAAATGTTCGGACTGTGGCCCCTAAATGCTTGTTGGCACTCACTAGTAAGCCAAAGTAGGAGAGTATAATGCTACTTTACCGCTGCAGTTGCTTCCACAATTCTGCTGGAGGATGATACCCTCCGTGTTGACCCAGTTGAGCTATGGCCTTCCTTTTTGGCTTCTTCCAATATCCTTCTTTCAAGATCAAAATCAAACTGAAAAGAGCTGTGAGGTACGTCATCCAGTAAGGGCAAGAGTTGTGGCTGTTCAAAACAACACAAAGTCGGACGTGTCAAGGGCCACATTCACATGTCTTCTTTTGCTACAGTTTGGACACAGCAGACAGGAAAAAGGGTAGCCAGTTATGAGCTTCACAAAAACTTTTTCGCATACCAGAGGTGCCAATCGATACTCTTGCTTCAGTGCTACTTTAATGCCAATACCTGCACACACAATATTAAAAGGCTCACCTCCACATTCCCAATAGAGAAAAAAGAGTGCAAATGCTGACAAAAAGAGTACATGGTTTCGCTACTGTCATGGATCAAAGGAGCCTTGTATTGTTATTTTAATAGACATACTTGTATGGTATGTCTTTATCAACAAGAGAATTTTAGTCACTATTGCCAGGAGCCTGTTGATAGGGTGTTTTGATTGAGAATTTACAAGTCATCCCACTGATATCTCTGTTCTTTCTCAAACAAAGACCAACATTTAGGTCTGCTTCATAGTCACTGGAAACAGCCGCTTCCTTGCGTGGATACATCGAACGGTGTTGCAAACAACCTAGCCATGGGTAACGTCTCAGAAACACCTGAAACGTTGTGACATTGCAGCCCACAGAAGAAATGGCCCTTTCTCACAAGGTTCTTGCCTGACCTGAAGTGGTGTTTTGAGTTTGGCAATGCATGTGCAAAAACGGCCGGCGCCCAACCTCATTGAGCACCCACAAGGGACCACCCAATTTTTCGACACATTTGGGAGCCCAAATAACCCAATTTGGGCCACGCCCAAATAACAGTCATGCACCCAAATTGACCCAAAAATTGAGGTTGTGTGGGCGCAAGAATTAACCCAAAAAAAAAACACTATTTTGTTACAATCTAAATCACCATCACTCAAACTCGCTCTCCCACACCGACTGCAAGGTAATTCAACCCATCATTTCTTTTTTAACTCTTGCTCTTTATCTTTCTTTGTCCAATTTGTCAATTTTCTGCTCTTTATCTTTGCTGCAATTTTTTAATTCTGTTGTTCGACTCTTTATACTAACTTGAGCAATGTGTTCTAACTTCTATTGAATCCTCTCACTATTCTTTTTTCTTCCCCTTCTTCTTGCCTGTTTTGCTCCCTTTCTTAGCTCGAAATTCTCCTTTTTTACTCTTCCCATTCTTATATCCGTGCAAATTGAAACAAAAAAGTAGACGTTTCAGCTTTTATTTCTTATTATCATGGCACCAAGACCCACTGGCTTGGCATGAGCAAAGGAGTGGAGGTGCCAGGAAGTAGAAATGTAGATTGTGGGGATATAAAGTTAGCAAGGGTATGGAATTGGAGTAGCTTTCTTTCATACCTGCTAGCCTCGAGAGCAAATCCCATCGTATAATATGTCAAGATCACCAAACATCAAGAAACTAACAGATGAAATCACCAAGAATAAGATAGGAGCTGCTCCTCTGCGTGCACATATGCTGCCCCCCCTTTTGCACATTCTCCATGCTGCCTCCCCTTCCTTCATGCATCCTCTGTGCTGCCTCCCTACTTGCCCTCGTACCCCTTGCTCGTCACCTCCTATGCCACCTCCACCCCGCCTTCACTCCAGCCCCTTGTTCCCTCTGCGCCCACCCTTGGTAGTCCTTCTGGCCTAGGCCCCTTACCTCCATCCCCACCTCTAGTATGCCCCGCCTCCCTTCAACCGCTTTGCGCCCCACGTTCCCTCAATCACCCCCTCATGCTTCAGTACTTGAGTGGCACATTGGATTTTGGCATCTTTTATGGCCAAGGGTGCACTCTTCTTGGATGGACTGATTCAGATTGGGCTAGAGATCCGGATACTCGGCTAGTTGTGTTTTCTCATTTGGGTCGAGAGCCATTTCATGGAGAAGTAAAAAGCAGCGTACTATCACATGCACAGAGGACGCCTTTTGTTGTACTGATCCATAGCCCTAAGCCTGATTAAGAACAAGATGCTGATTTAAACATGAGATAGAGGAGAGAGAAGAAGAGAGAGATATTTGGTGTCAAGGTTTTCTGTATTTAATATGGTACAAAAAGGTTGATGAATGCTTGTACATGGTTAGGCCCTTGGTCAGCCCCTTAGGGATTGACCTTTGGCCCCTACATATGCTTCTTCTGACTTCTAGGATAAAGAAATGATGAATGAACTGATGTTCTCTACTGAATGATGAGTAATGCTTATATATATGCTGAGAGGGGCTGGTTGGCCAGCTTAGGCTGCTGTCGGCCTGCTGCTGGACAAAGAATTCATGGAATATTTGCTGGCTGTTTGGATGCTCCAGATGGTTGCCAACTGGGCATCCATGCCCTCCATGATGCTGGTGTTGATGATGATGATGCTGATGTTGATGTTGATGATGATGATGATGATGACACTGAAGGCGACCTAAATGCTGTCCTAACTGCTTATCCTAATCAAGGATTATGTTGTTCATGCCGAAGATTAGCCAGACTTCTAACTTTGACTTTGCCCTGCTACTTCCGACTCTAACTTTGACTTTAATATTTTTGTCTGAACACCTGATCTCCACTTTCAAGTCTTGCTGAAGAACTGAGCATCTGTTCCATTATTGTTCCCATGCCTGCTATCCCTTACCCTTAACACAATGGTGGATCACCTAGCGGAATTGATCATGCTTGTTGCTAGGCCTTTGGAATTGATCTGAGAGCTTAATGATGTAGTACATACCCTCAGGGAATGCTTCCTCTAGCTTCGCCTGTTGTTGCAGACCACTCCATCTACTACCCTGCTACATTCTTCTGCTAATCTTTAATGCTTGCCCAGGCTGCTGTCTGACCTATGATGCCTAGCGGACTAGCTGTTTGGATGGTCCAGATGGCTACCGACAACATTGTTGGCTGCCGATTGGGCATCCATTGCATCCATGATGCAAGTGTTGATGATGATGATGATGATGAAGATGTTGATAATGATGATGCTGATGCTGATGACACTGAAGGTGACCTAAATTGCTTATCCTAATCAGGGATTCTGCTGTTCATGTCGGAGATACCCATGGCACGGGCGTGCACGTGACACCTGCGGTGGCGCTTTCCTCTACAGAGAGAGTATCGAGAGCAGCTTGTTGGGGTAAAGGCACTATGCCCACCCTTGTAATGTGTACAAGCCCATAAGTTATAGTACATAGTACACTTAGTACTTTTAATGTACTAAGTGCACACTGTGTACTAGTGCAAATATACATGTGTGATAGGGGAGTCACACACTCATTCTCTTGAGTTGACTTATCCCCACATATGTCTCTCTCTCTCTCTCCCTTCTTCTTCTCTGTGTTTGTCTCCCACATGAAACCCTAATTCAATTTTCCCATTCAACTGGTATCAGAGCCAAGTTGGCGACCCTGCCTATTGTGAAGCTGTCTTTCAACCTTCCGACTGCAGTAATGTTGCAGCCAGGCGACACTCTGTATCTCGTGGCTCTTGAGGCGACTTGACAGTGCTGTTGAGGTGACACAAGGTGCACACAAGCGAGGCAACAGGTGGCTGGCTTGGGTGTTGCAGGTGTCAGCAGCTGCCATGACAGGCAGCGCAGCAAAGCAAGCACAGTAGGCACAGGTGCTGCAAAGCGCTGCACAGCAAGCATTTAGTCAGCGCACAGCAGGTAGCGAACCAGACGCAGCAAAGCAGCGCACAACAGCGCACGGCAGGTGGACATCGTGGGGAAGCGTGTAGCGCTGGCCAAGGCGTAACAAAGCTTACGTGTCCCCGTGAAGCGTGTCCCCGTGAAGGCGAGCTCGAGCGACTGGGTGGCGTTGAGGCGTGGGTCGCAGTGAGTGTGGTAGGCTGGGCGAGCACAACCCGCCACCACTAGGCGAAGGCGGCGGCAACAAGGGCGAGCGCCAGGTGTTTGTTGCCGAGTATTCGCGTATCCGGTGCTTTCACGCCCACTTGCAGCTTGGTACAATTGCACGTTTGCTGCCCTTCAATCCTGCACGTCAACAACTAGTCAGCACTTCAGCAAAGCAGCTAGGAGAAGCCTTACCCTGCAACCTGCAAGACCTACACAGAACAGCAGCAGCATCATCACCCCCTTTTCCTGCAACAAAAAGAAAAATCAGAAATTACAAGGTGCCAAATTTCTCAAATTTTGAGCAAAATTGGCAAAATTGGGTGACATTGGTCACAATCAGAGTCAATTTGCAGGAAATTGGATGTCAAAATTTGGGGCTTTTGATGTAATTGTGCAATTGGACATTCATACATGCTATATGATGTGAGAAATCTCACATTCGGGCCAAAATTGCAGGAAATTGGAGTGCAGATCAAAGGGCTTTTGTGCCGATTGGGTTGATTTGCATGCAGGCACTCGCATTTGATGCTTTGGGCAATGTGTTGATGCCTGTCAAGCACTCAATGTGCCTGTAAATCAAGGGGCTTTTATGTATTGGATGTATATGTGGCCAAGGGGAAGCATTGCGAAGGCTCTAGATGCCTTCATGTGCGCTAATGTACCATGTATGATCAGAAATTGATCTTAAATCAAGGGGCTTTTCAAGATTTTATGCTTGTTGAGCTTGGCAAAGCAGCAGGCAAGACTTTTATGCCTTGAATCCTCAGAAATGAGCTTGCAGTCAAGGGGCTTTTGCCCAATTTCTGTTCGGGACTGTTGTATACAGTGGTCGGGACTGTAAAAGTCTGATTTTCACTCATTTGGACAGCCAGGAGAGCATTTATTGCTACTGTACTTACTGGTACAAATTTGGTACAACTTTGTGCAAGTTTTGGCATGGCTGTACATTGATTTGAGTGAAGAAAAGGTTCATTTTCAGCTGTTGTACTTGCCGGTACAGATTTGGTACATCATTGGTGAGCACTTGGTACTGTTGTACAGTACTTTGGAAGGGGAACAGAGCACATTTAAGGTGCTGTCCTAAATCTGCAGCAACCAGATTTTGGTGATTTCATCACATACAATGGGAGTAGAGTTGCATTTGAGCTTCCGCAGTGGGAGATAAACTTTGGGAGAACAACTGTGAGCACTTTGTGTGCTTTTGGTGCAGTGTTTGCACATTTTGCAGGGAGTCAGGCATTGACAGGTTGCATATTGCTATGGCAACCACAAGTGAGAGCTCTTCATTGCTTCACATCAAGAAGCCTGAAGGCTCACATAACTATGATATTTGGCAAACCCAGTGCTATAATGTGTTGCTCCAAAAGAAGCAGCACAAGCCTATCAAAGAAAGGGGTGTAATGCCCGCTTCTCTTACTGCTGAAGAGTGGGAAGATATGGATGAGCTGGCAAGATCTACCATCATGTTGTCTGTGTCAGACTCTTTACTTTTCAGCATTCGTGAGAAGACAGCTTGGGGAATGTGGCAAAGATTGCAGGACTTGTATGCCCAGCAAAGTGCCTCAAGCAAAGTGTATTGGTTGAAGAAACTCATAGGTCTTCAAATGAAGGAAGGGGCGTCTATGAAATGAGTTTAATGGTATTGTCAGCCAGGTAATCAATCAAAAGTTGGCAATGGACGATGAGTTCAAAGCCACCTTTCTCTTATGCACTTTGCCAGAGAGTTGGGACACATTCAAGACAGCCACTAGCAATTCAAATGCTATGCTGTCATATGCAGATGTGGAGGGTGCTCTTCTTCAAGAAGAGATGAACAGGAAGAACAATTCTGTTGGAAAGTCCAATGCAATGAATGCACGTGGGAGATCCTAGCAAAGGGGTAAAAGC
Source organism: Cibotium barometz (assembly GCF_041138505.1). Taxonomy (NCBI): domain Eukaryota; kingdom Viridiplantae; phylum Streptophyta; class Polypodiopsida; order Cyatheales; family Cibotiaceae; genus Cibotium; species Cibotium barometz. Next base: position 5,402,666 of record NC_141102.1, on the reverse strand, counting down.
CAAGAACGGGGAAGGAGCAAGTCTCGCTCCAAAAAGGACTTGGAATGCCATTATTGTGGCAAGAAGGGACATATCAAAAAGCAATGCTACAAATGGAAAAATGATCAAAAGGAAAAGGGAAAAGGCAAAGACAAAGACAAAAATGAAGCCAAAGATGTAAAGCCAAAGGGCAAAAGTGGAGTCAAGATTGAAAAAGTCAATGTGTCACATGCAGGTGACAGTGAGGATGAGGTCCTATTTACGTCTTCACTTGATGCCCATTCACTTCTTGCAGGAGATGGTCATGGTATGCACTCATGGATCATTGATTCAGGTACCTCCTTTCATGTCACAGGTTGCAGAGACTTGTTTGTCATGTATACTGCTGGCAATGGAGTAGTTTATTTGGGTGACAACCATGCATGCAAGATTCTTGGCAGAGGTGATGTGAGGCTTGTGTTTTCAGATGGCTCACAGCTTATGCTCCATGATGTCAGGCATGTGCCTGAGATCAAGAAGAACCTGCTTTCTACTGGACAGCTTGATGATGCTGATTATGTTACCACATTTGGTCGTGGAAAGTGGAAGATTGGTAAGGGCTCACTGGTTGTTGCCAGAGGCTCTAAGGTGGACACTCTTTACTTCATGCATGCACGTATTTGTCACCATGAATGTAAATGCAACCGAGCTGCCGGAAATCTCTGTGGCATAGCCGGTTGGGAAACATGAGTGTCAAAGGAATGGAGCAATTGTCTCGTTTTGGTTACTTGCCTTCTCTAAAGTTCTCAAGTTTTCAGTTTTGTGAGCATTGTATATATGGCAAGCAACTCCAGTGCCCCCACAAGAAAGCTCTTGGACAGAAAGATGCTCAGTTAGAGCTTGTGCATACAGATGTATGTGAGATGCCTCAGCTTTCTTTGGGAGGGGCAAAATATTTTGTGTCCTTTATTGATGATGCCACACGTAAGGTGTGGGTTTATCCTCTTCGTTTGAAGAGTGATACATTCTCAGTGTTTCAGAAGTTTGTTGCTCTTGTTGAGAATCAAACTGACAAAACACTGAAGGCTTTGCGTTCCGACAATGGTGGAGAGTATATGTCCAAACAGTTTCGGGACTTTTGTGATGCTAAAGGCATCAAGAGGGAGCTCTCTACTCCTTATGATCCTCCACAAAACGGGACAGCAGAGAGGATGAACAGGACCATTCAGGAGAAGGTCCGTTCTATGTTGTCACATGCTGCGTTACCTCATGGTTTTTGGGCTGAAGCTGTTATGACAGCCGTTCATCTTATAAACAGGTCACCTAACACGAGGCGGGAAAGTGCCAGAAGAAGTATGGACACGGAAGCCTCCGTCCTACAAGCACTTGAGAGTGTTTGGTTGCGTTGCGTACGTGCACATACGCAGGGAAATGCGCACCAAACTTGATCCTAAGTCTCACAAATGCATATTCCTAGGATATGGTGACAGAGGTGAAATGGGGTATAGACTTTGGGATCCAGTGAATAGAAAGATAATACGCAGCAATGATGTCATTTTTTATGAAACATGCATGTATAAGGAGCCTGCAAGGCAACAGGAGCCTGGCAGAGTCATCTTTGATGATGATGAACATCATGGACAACAACCAAGGGCTGTAAATCAGCCATTACAGCAGCAAAACCAGCCCTTAAATGGTGCTGAAAATGGTCCAAATGGACAGCCAGAGATGGCAGAAGATATCCCTATGGATATTCCACAGTTAGAGGAGATACCAGGCATGATATTTCAACCTTATGGCATGGAACAGGAGCCACCAATAGGTGATATGCAGGCTGGACAGCAACCTGCAAATGATGGTCATTGGGTACGGAGGTCCACTAGACCCTCCAGAGCCCTTGACAGGTTTGTTCCAGGGGTTGACTACTTGATGCTCACTGACTGTGGGGAGCCCTCATGTTACAAGGAGGCTTTACAGAGGGCAGACAAGGCTCTTTGGGAGCGTGCCATGAAGTCAGAGATGGATTCTCTGCACAAAAATGGAACATGGAAGTTGGTGCATTTGCCTACAGGCAAGAAGGTTTTGCCATGCAAGTGGGTTTACAGGCTCAAAGTTGCACCAGATGCAAAGCCAAGATACAAAGCCAGGTTAGCGGCTAAGGGCTTCAAGCAGGAATATGGTGTGGACTTTGATGAGATCTTTTCTCCAGTGATCAAAATGACCACACTTAGAGCTGTATTAGCTTTGGTTGCTCATGATGATCTTGATTTGATTCAGATGGATGTGAAGACTGCTTTTCTTCACGGTGATCTCCATGAGGAGATATATATGCAACAGCCAGAGGATTATGCAGTGAATGGAAAGGAGAAGCTTGTATGCAAGCTGAAAAAGAGTCTTTATGGGCTCAAACAGGCACCCAATGGAATGGTATCATAAATTTGATACATTCATGAAATCCCAGGATTTCAGGAGAAGTGACATAGATCATTGCTTATACACCAAGAAAGCTTTGGATGGCAGTCTATTGATCCTCATCTTGTATGTTGATGATATGTTGATTGCCGGGAAATCTCGTAAAGAGATGGATGCCTTGAAGAAGAGGCTGCATCAGACCTTTGATATGAAGGATTTGGGTGATGCAAATCACATTTTGGGTATGCGGATACTTCGGGACAGAAATCAGCATGTGTTGTATTTGTCTCAGAAGGAATACATTGGCAAAGTTTTGCAGAGGTTCAATATGGACGGGGGGAAGAAGACTAGTACTCCTTTGCCTCCATATGTGAAACTCAGTGCTATGGACAGCCCACAGTCGGATAGTGGCAGGGCTGATATGGCCAAGATTCCGTATGCTTCAGCTTGTGGCAGTCTCATGTATGCCATGGTTGCTACCAGGCCGGACATTGCATTTGCAGTGGGAGTGGTTTCCAGATACATGGCCAACCCTGGCAAGAAGCATTGGGAAGCAGTGAAAGGTGTCATGAGATACCTGAAGGGCACACAGGATATGTGCATTTGCTTTGGCAAACAGGATGCATTAGTGCATGGTTACACGGATTCGGATTATGCCGGTCATCCAGATAACCGGAAATCTACTACCGGTTATGTGTTTACATTCACAGGAGGTGCTCTGTCATGGATATCCAGGATGCAGAAGTGCACTGCCTTATCTACTACAGAGGCCGAGTATATTGCAGCCACATAGGCTTGCAAGGAGGCATTATGGCTATCTCGGTTAGTGGTTGATTTGGGTTATACAAGGGATATTCCATTGTTGCATTGTGACAGTCAGAGTGCCATCCAGTTGGCAAAGAACCCTGTCTTTCATGCAAAGACGAAGCATGTGGATGTGAAGTATCACTTCATCAGAGAGGTGATAGAGAACAAGCAAATTCAGCTTGTTAAGATTCATACGGATGACAACCCGGCTGATCCGTTGACAAAGAGTTTGCCTCCGGAGCGGTTTGCTCATTGCAGACACTTGATGGGCATTGGATGAGGCCAGTTTCAGCCTTGATATGGCCTTGTATATTATCATGTACATGCTGATTTTTCTTTTCCTTCATTTAAGGGCACTTTGCCTTTAATGGGAGGTTGTTGGGGTAAAGGCACTATGCCCACCCTTGTAATGTGTACAAGCCCATAAGTTATAGTACATAGTACACTTAGTACTTTTAATGTACTAAGTGCACTATGTGTACTAGTGCAAATATACATGTGTGATAGGGGAGTCACACACTCATTCTCTTGAGTTGACTTATCCCCACATATGTCTCTCTCTCTCTCCCTTCTTCTTCTCTGTGTGTGTCTCCCACATGAAACCCTAATTCAATTCTCCCATTCACAGCTTACTATGCTGCATGTGAGGCGTGGTTGCGGAGGTTATTGGGAGAACTTGGCTTTCCTCCTACCAGATCTACTCTTCTTTGGTGTGACAATCAGAGTCGCCATCGCCAAGAACCCTGTGTTTCATGCTCGTACTATGTTCGTGGACGGGTTCTTGTGGGAGATTTGTGTTTGGAATATTGTCCTTCAACAGAGAATGCAGCATTTGTTCACCAAGCCAGTATCTCAAGCTTCCTTGGCTCTTCATCTTCGGTTTCTTGGAGGTTGTTCAACAATCGGTGCTGAGAAGGGGTTCATCCTTGTATGTTGCCCATGTTTAGCCCATATTTGTTCCCTTTTTATGGCCCTTGATTGTGAGCTGGCCACCCTATTTTTTCCCTATTTTCCTAGTTGTTTCCAAGTCGGGTCCTTGATGACCGGTTGACTAGCTCCAATCGGCAAATCCCATACCTATATAGAGATGGGCTGGCCTCTCTCATTCTCATGTTCATTAGTTGTTTTGTGTGGCTACCCCTTTTGTATCCTTCACTTATGGGCCTTTTAGGTCTCTTGCTCAAGATTGTATTCATTGCAGTATATTCAGCCTTTGGCTTCATATATCTCACTCTCAGTTCAACAGTGATGATGGCTTCCAAAACACAAGTTATCCTTCGATAAGAGAGAGAGATAACCGAGTTTCATCAATATATTCATATAGTACAAAAAGGTACATTCATGGCAAGCCATAGGCTGTCCCATAAAAGGTGATCTGTGTCGAGTCCTATTCTACTGAGCCTACTCGTGAATGGATAACAAAGAGCCAAGTAATTGCCTTTTATAGGCCTTGGAAAACACAAGTGGATTGGCCGACCTGCTGTCGGCCAGGTCCTTGGACAAAAACCCCGATTTATTGCAGACAAGACAGTAAAGTCTCACTAAATGCTGGCCGACATCCTCCTGGGCGTTTCCACTGTCTTCCCTGCCCATGCCTAGCTGTTGTAGCTCCAAAATCTGGTCCTAAAAGTCTTGTTTATGTGCTTCCCTTCACGAAATAGCCCCTGGAATGAGCATGCACATGACAAGCTCCCTCCCACAAATACATGCCAAATCAGCCCTGGCATCCCATACCACCAGAGCTTGCCCGTACAGGCCCTCAACAAAACTATTTGTGATTTGCCATGTCCATGGCAGGAGTATGATTACTCTTGGTTCAAGTACAGACCAACTGGCAACAAAAATGATAATAACCCATACCTCACTTATATAGTGACTATTGCTGCTATAAATAACTATTGAGTCATAAATAGCAAGTATTTATGGATTTATTAATTATGAACCTTAGCCAATTGTATTAGCTATCTTTTTCTAATCTCAAGGCTCCCTAACCTTGCTAGATTAGGTTGCTAATCTTCAGGATTAGCATGAGGTACGTAACATACTTCCCCTCCTAAGACATTTACCTCTAAATGAAGTGAGGGAAAACTAATATTACAACTTGCAATTGTTTCCCAAGTTGAGTCCTCCATTCTCTCTTTCAAGTTAAACTAGAAAGCTTCAAAGAGAGGAAGTGGTATCGAGGATGAGCCCAAGGAGAAGATACCACCAAGCTTGGAGGTGATCCAGAAAGATGGAGAACAACCCATCCCAAAGTCCAGTATTTGAGGACAGCAACTGAGCATCGTCGCACTGCATACGACGGAGGCCTACTTTGCAAGGTGGAAGCATGGTTTCGACCTAGAGTCCGACCCCTTGGCTGGTGTCCCAGGCTTTCCTGGTACAGTTTGCTTTCTTGGCCTTAGGAAGAAATATCTTTCCCTCCTCTCGATGATAGGTGGAGTTATCAAGAGAGTGATGGAATCCCCTCGCACCGCTGCTTCGGTTCTAGCTTGGACCATAGGGACTCGTTCTCTTCGCATTTACATAGCCTCTCTGGAAACATCTCCTCATGTCATTTTGCGTCTGTGCCTCTATGGAGCTTCTATTTTGCATAGAGTTAAGTACTCTGGTCTCCTTGGATAGTGCTTCGTTTGCTGTTAGATGGGACACCTTGCTAGAGCTTGTCCCCGCCATCAATCCAGGAGAGTGCCACTAGTGGTCCCCCCCTCCCCCGCAAGGCGATTTTCTAGCACAGATCCTCATCCGGGGAGGGGGGATCTCGGCCCCCAGAATTCAGAGCACTAGGCTCTGGCCTCGGAGGACCCTAGTGCAGGAGAGTGGTAGGCCGCTGGTACGAGGCAGAACTGTTGTCGGACTTCCAAGCCAGAACAGTGCCGTTGGGCTCGCATTATCGACGTGCTTACTCACTTCTGGCCATTGGCACAAATGGAGATGGGTAGCTCTGGCCACAAGGATTTGGGAGGGGAGCTGGTATCCTCCAGTCTGGAGTTACTTCTCTTCGTATTTCTTCATGTTTCCGTGGCAGTTTCTCTCCCTCCCTCCTATAGATACCTTCATCGTGACAGGTGGAGCCTAGAGTATGCATATTCTAGGGCTTGGATAGAGTGGCTCCACATGGAGCACAAGATTCGTGCCCACCTGGTGAGGCTTTGCCTCAGGATAGATTGGGACAAAACTTTGGGGATCCGGGAAAGTGATTTTGGGAGTTTTCTAGCACTCTCTATTATGATTGCTCCACCGAATTGAGTGGCTGGTTCAACTTAGATGTAGAACTCGTATTACTTACTCACAATGCCAGCATAGAAAAAGTGGGGACCTTCCAAGAGTCTTTTCAAACCATCACCTTGCAAGGTGTTTTTTTTTTTTTGTGGCTCATTCCATGTAACAGCCCCATTTAAGAGCCTTATAGAAGATCACCTGAATCACCGGCTAAACACAAGGCTAGTACAAACCAAATAGAAAGGGTGCACGCAAGCCCACCACCCAACCACCGCGTTCGCATCCGTAGACCTCCCCCAAGCTAGGGGCTAAAGCTTTGTCACATGCGAAAGCTCTGGGAGTCTTCTTTCAGCCCTAAACACCTTTCTTGGAACAACTTGATGCAAAACGCAAGCAAGAGATGGTGAGAAGAGAGAGAGATAGATAAGATAGCTGAGTTTACAAAAAGGTACATTTATGGTAAGCCATAGGCTGCCCCATAAAAGGTGATCTTGACCCTAGAGTCCTATTCTACTGATCCTACTCCCTAAAGGATTGAATGAATAACAAAGAGCCAAGAAATTGCCTTTTATAGGCCTTGCAAAACACAAGTGGACTAGCCAACCTGTTGTCAACCAGGTATTTGGACAAAAACCCCCATTTGCTACAGCCGAGACAATAAAGCCTCATTAAATGCTGGCCAACAGCCTATTGGGATTTTCCACTGTCTTCCCTACCCATGCCTAGCTGTTGTAGCTCCAAACTTTGGTCCTAAGAGTCTTATTTATTTGGTGCCCTTCAGGAAATAGCCCCTGGAATGAGCATGCACATGTCTTGCATATGACATCCCCCTTTGCTAAACTTGATGACAGGATTCCAAGTTCTGACCTTGGATGACTGTCATCATCCCTTTGTCTCCTCATGGACTCCCAAACCTGTCATCCTTCCCTTCCTGGCAACCTTTTCACTAAAAACCCCGACCGGTCTCTGACTCCACTTCAAATCTAATGAAGATTTGTGCATTTGTTCCACTTTGTCGCCTATCCCTTCATGCGCTGTCCCTTGAACACTTTCTTTGGTCTTCTTTTCATGAGTATTGAGTCTGGCACTCTCACTCCACCCCTTGGAGGATCATCCTCCCTTGGAACCGTTGCCTGAAAGCCTTTCCTGGTATGCCCCAAGTGGCACCCGACTCACAGGACTGCCATTCCCCTTGGGTCTTGTGGAACACCACCAACCAACCTCTTGGGAACTTCTTCCATGTCTTGTGTTACTCTCCTTGGACTGTGCACCTTCATCTGGGACACCATCAGTGTTTAGCCTTGCTAAGTCTGATATTGATACACTATTGCCTAGTCACCACACCACCAAAAGATTAAGGCACGGGCGATGGTTTCATCCATGCGTGATGCGGTAAGGGTGGGTGGGACATGGACGGTGGGGCAGCAACAATATCTCATAACCAGTCTGAAGCGCTGATACCAATGTCACATGGGAAGCTCTAGGGGTCTTCTTTCAGCCCTAAACACCTTTCCTAGAACAACTTGATGCAAAACGCAAGCAAGAGACGGCGCGCCTTCACTACCAGTTCCTCGGTAAGCGGTGCAAACTCTCTTGCCTCTAGAGCGCTTCTTGGAATTGCATTGCAAGATCCTCTAGAGTGCTTCGTGGAATTGCGTTGCAAGATGACTAGCCCTCTTGGGATGCTCCAACATGCCCTCGCTTTCTGTCTTTAGAGGGTTTTGGCTGGGTTTTTGGCTCTTGCATGAGGTATCACTTGTAGGCTCACCACCTCCTTTAACAACAATGGGATCATCAAAATTTTTGCCATAACGATAGATGTCATCAAGAGAATGAATATGGTTCCAGAGAGCCTCATTCTGATAATCCGGTGAAAGGCTGAACAAGTATAGCATGTAAACCATAATCCGGTGAAAGGCCGAACAAGTATAGCATGTAAACCAACACATGTGGCTCCTCAAGTGCCTCACAACGGTTCACCATGTCTTTAAACTCCTCTGAATAGTTGTCCAAGCTCTTATTTCCCATCTCCAATTTAAACAACCAACGAAAGTTGTCTATCTTGTTTATAGAGACAAATTGTGTCTTAAACACATGCTCAAAATCAGCCCACATTGTTGGCTCATAAGCCAGCTATCCACGTAAAGTTCCTCACACTCCTCTTCACCAGAAAAAGGTTCCGGGTGGAAGGAAACCTGCAGAGGAGAAGGATTACTAGCTGCAACTTGGGGAGCCTAGAAGTGTAGTTCTGCCAACTGTCTGTAAATCAAGTACAGTGGAGTTCAGGGAATCCACAAAAGAAGATGCAGGAGGTTGAGGAGCGGGTGATGGCTGTGCAGTAGGTAGAGGAGGTTGCACATAGCATGCATGTTGAGAATACGGAGCGGTAAACTGAGAAAAAGCTTGAAGAAAATTGGGATCCACACCTTTTTGTATTGCAGGTGTGGGCTGTCCCACATACTGAGGGAATACCTGTGGTATCGTCGCCACATTGTATAGGAGCAGAAAGTACAGTAGCTACTCCTGGTTGAGTCTGCGGGAGAGGCCGATGAGGTTCCATGCACCTCCACAGAAGTAATTGAGGTGTCCATATACTCAGCCATAAATCAGTTCAGAAAAAAAGCACCTGTAGAGAGTATATAGGAAATAGATAGCAGGATGAGATACTTCTAGCAGGCGAGAGTTGATGAGGGAAGAGATGCACAAGAAGGAAACTCAAAAGCAAAGTTCAGGGCGTTCAGGGCGTCAAAAAGCACTATCTCTGGTCAACTTCAGAAACCTATGTGCATAGTGTGGCCACATACCCAAAAAAGGCATACTTCGTCCCAAAAAAGCATCTAAAATGTGTGCCCCTCAAAAAGCTCCAAATTGGCCTGTTGTTGAGTGATAAAGTACCACGTGTGCTTTATTAGCCAGCACCAACATTTCCATGCTATATATGCAAAAAGCTAGCACCTCTGATGTGCCCTCAGGTTCAAGCCATCCAGCCACGTGTGCTTCATTAGTAACTGCCAACATAGCCATGCAAAAGCTAGCATCTTCTGATGTGCGCTCAGGTTCAGGCATCCAGCCACGTGGAGAGGCATCGCCCTCACACTCGGGCATGCCCAACCTTTGAGGACCACAACCCCACACACAGGCAGCCTGTATCGGCCACAGCAGCACGCCTTTCCCCTTCTCTCTGTGCTCTGAACAGTACCCACACAACCCTTCTTTGCCATGCCAAGGCCAGCGCGCATGCTTTGCTCTATATGCTCTCCTTCGTCCCCTCTTCTTGACGAACAAAAGGGCTCCCAGCAAAGAGCTAAAGTCAGCCCCATATCCATGTATATCTCCATGGACACACGAACATGGCGGCGACCAGCTCCTGCCCAACCCTAACATTTCAAAAAGGGAATAAAAAATTCAGAGCATAAATAGAAAGCACACAACGACAAGCACAGACATAAGGGTTTAGAGTAAACAAATTCCCTGCACAAAACTAAAAAAAGTGTGATGCTTTTCCCCCTGCTTTTTCTCATGAACATTGAGTTCTTTGCAAAACTCAATGTGCCAACAATGCTCATGGAATCCTATCACCCTCACCCTCTACAAGGTGCATCCACCAAAATCCTCCAAAGGGGGATCTGCTTTGTCAAGTCTGCCATGTGGTCCAATAGAGAAGGTGAGGAGGGCAGAGCTCTCATCAGCGCCATGGACAGGCTTGCGCGGTCCAAGGTGGCTTGGAGAGTGATCTGGGGGCTTGCATCATCAACCCCTCTATCCAGAGCTGAGCCCTTTTGGGCAAGTTGATAGTTTGTGGACTTCTTCTGGGAGGCAAGCCTTGGAAGCTTTCTCCTAGCCCGGATCTCGGCCCACCACACCCCCGTTTGGGAGGTCCTTGGCCCCAGAGTACGAGATGGATCTTCACGGACATGAGGGCTCGTGGCTTTATCCTAGCATTTGAAGACATTTTCTGCCAGCCTCCTATGAGCTTGGGAGCACCTTAGGTTGGCCCTTCAGTAGTCCACTCTAGTTACAAACAAAGGAGTGCCTCCATTAGCCCTTGATATGGAACCACCCCTTGGTCCGTTTACCCAATGGTCATATGTTAGGGACCCGCCCATATGTATCGTGGGGAGCCTTATTGGCCCAACATGGTCAATCGGTGATTGGTTTCATCCGGAGGCCCAGGAGAGGAGCCTCACTGGTATACGGGGCAAGGACAGACGTAGTCTCGACATTGACTCATCCATCCCCCGAAGTGGCTTGCCCCAATTACGGAACCCCCCCCCCAAACGGGCCCCCCCGCGCAGCGTAGTGGTTGGGTGTGTTCACCATACATGACATACCCTTGGCTCCCATCGCTACGAACCCAAAGAAAATTGTGGATCAACCACTAAACCTGACGAATGCAAGCCCGGGAAAAGGCATAGCAAGAGGTGATGTACCACATAGTGGTGAGCAGAACCTGGTTTGCCACCACGACCCGGCTAGCTAAGGAATGCCTAACTGAGCTCCAATATAGCAACTTCCTCTGAATGCTCAAAAGAAGGGGGGCTAGTTGCTCCTCCAGGGAGATATCAATACTGACGTGGCATCCAAGATAGCGAACAGGAGTGCCGCTCGGTATCCATTGAAAAGCCTCAACTAGCCTCCAACCTAGAACCACCATGACTTGTGCCAGTTGATCTGTGCACAACAGAAGATCTCAATCGCATCAGCGAATCTCTATAGATTCCCGCATCCCCAGATAAGTATGCCACTGTGTCGCCTACAAACGTTGTTAAGCAGCTCAACCTATGAGCGAATGGGAAGACGCAGCCCCTATAGCCCTATCTCCCATGTAGAGAGAAAACTGCTTATGGCCTCAACAACAAACAAGAAGAGAAAAGGTGGAAGCAGGCAACCTTGTCTAGCCGAGCGAGAGAGAGGAAATCTGTCACCTCTAGCCCCTTCATGAGAACCTAAGCCGAATAGAACTCGAAAACACCTCGAACCCACTCCTTTGGAAATCCCATATGGCACATCATTCCCTTCAGGAAACCCCAGTCCACCCTGTCATAGGCTTGCTCAAAATCAAGAAGGAGAAATATCAAATCCTGCTGCCTCAATCTAGCCAAAGTAGTCGCATCCGAAAAAGTGAAGATGTTGTCCAGAATGCTCCGATCCTCCTGAACAAAACCTGTCTGTGTGCCATGAATCAAATCAGGGAGGAAAGGCTGCAATCGCCAACTGACGGATTTGGCTAAGATTTTGTATGCAGTCCCAGGGAGGGTGATGGGCCTCCACTGCCGAATCTCCAATCTAATACACAAAGGAAGCCAATAGTAAGGGGATGATGATGTCTAACACCCCCACTTAGCACCGTGTCACCAGTCTGGACATTTCCCAATATGAAAGGGGTCTGGTGGACTCTAGGATGTCTAAATATTTAGAAAGTACAAGCTTTGGGAATGGGGGATTATCCTAGAATACAAAGGACCACACTCCTAAAATTTAGGAGAGTTGCTATTTTTGGCCCGACTCCGATGGAAATTCTGTTCGCGTCATTAATTCTGGAATTGAGCAGATACCAAGAGTTGGCAAAGTGCCTATGACAGAATGTCTACTAGCTGGGATATTTTTAGAGGTAAAGATTATGGAAGGACCCATCTCTTAGATTGGGACATGTGGCAAGAAAGTGGACCAAAGTGAGACAAGTGGCCTGACACTTGTTAGAAAGTGGATCAAAGTGAGACAAGTGGCCTCACACTTGTCACTTCAGCTATTGTGTGGCTCTCAACTTGTCATTGTAGCCTTCTCTTGCCATTTTAGCTCATGGAAGGCCCAAATCTATAAATTGGAGCCCTCTCTCTTCATTAATGGAGGCTCTCTTGTTGCACACTAGCCTCTACCACCGTTACAGGCTGCCCTAATGATGGCTACTCTCTCTCTCTCTCTCTCTCTCTCTCTCTCTCTCTCTCTTGAAGGCTGCCCATGAAGAATACCAGCTGTTGGGGACTGTTTTGGCTGCTTCCATCGCGAAGAAATACTGAAGGCAAGGGTATTTAATCATTTATTATGATTTCTAGCCATTGTACTTGTTGTACCAACCTTTGTACTTGCTGTACCAACCATTGTACTAGCTGTACCAATCCTTGTACTTGCTGTACCACCCATTGTACCCGTTGTACCAGCTTCTATACTTACTGTACCAGTCATTGTACCTGCTGTACTAGCATTTGTACTTGATGTACCTACTGTACCAACCACCGTACTGGCTGTACCAACCATTGTACCTGCTGTAATGGCTGAATGGAGAGTTGTACTTGCTGTACCAGCTCTATTGCATGAAGACCCGTGGTTTTTGGGAAAGAATCAGTACTCACACGGAGGTATATGGATTATATTGTTGGCTCGGCATTTCTACAGCCTATGTTCCGGCTTGGATGCCTCGTGTTGGACTGTGTTATGGCATTTGTATATGGATAATCCGGCATCTCCCGTGGGGAGAGTAATGTCAAAATACGCAGCGGAAATGATAACCAAATCTGAGACCACAAGAGCAAGTAGAGTGCAGAAAATAGACAGCACAAGAGAAGGAGAGAGATAGGCGTATAATTCTTCTCTATACACAAGATTCCGAGGAAAAAACTGAATACAACAGGTGGGGGGCCATGGCGCCATTTTATATGGCCCCATGAGTGGGGTCGGCCAGTAGATGGACAGCCGACTGGACCTGAAATCCCCACGACCAGAAAATACAGCAGTTGGCCAACAAATCAAAGTCGGCCATCACTCGTGTGCAGTCGGCCAGCAGCAGAGAGCAACTAGGACTGCCTGTGACCAGTCGGCAAGCATCTGGTACAGCCAACAGGTCCTACACTACCTCCCACACCCTGGAAAAAATAGGAAAAAATGGAGAAAAAATACGGGGAGTGAGGAAAAATGATAAAACACCTATACAGGGCGGGCACACCCACAACAGAGGCCCTGGTGTCTGATAAAGACAAGAGATGACTTCTAACAAGTAAGGCCCTCAAAGCTTGTACATGACATTATTCTCCTTGGGTAATAAAATACTCCAAGGGGGGGGGGGGGGGGGGGATCGGCCCATTCCGGCCTCTATGCGGTGTCACACGTGCAAGCTCCATTTTCAGCATTTGTGGATGTTTTGTCCAGCTTTTATGTTTTATGCAAAGTGATGATGGATATGTGTTAAGGTTGTGGCCATGTTTAAATGTTTTAATATGCAGTGATGGTATCAACAAGTGTGTCAAAGACCCTAGTCCCCTGGGCACCCGCCGCGAGCTACATTGGTATCAGAGCATAGGCGTTCTTGGAAGCGGAGGCTTCCTTCTATCAATAAGGAAGAAGAGAAAAGATCTCAAGTGTGGGACCACACTTACCATCATTGTTGTTAAGCATGGCCAGCCGCTTCATAGCTTATGAAGCAAGAGCATGAGTAGTAGACAGCTGGTTGATCTAAGGATTTATAAATTTACAAAATTTATCTTGGAAGTGTGGAGTTGGCTTTTATGTGCACACGTTTAGCACTCTTTCCATATAGATATTGTGGATTATATTATCAAGCTTACAAGCAAGCTATATGGAGATATATCCCAGGATATCTTAAGGATATGGTGACGAGATATTTCTTTTGGCTTCATGACCAACCTGGCAAAGAAAAGCTAAGTACACTTTGAGTTTGCAAAGTTGGTGCTTTTGCTATTTACTATGAAGTGTTTTTTATGTTCACTAACCCTTGTATAGCCATGCAAGGAGAAAGGTGGTGTTGTTTGCCTTGAGATGGTTTCAAGGAAACATTGTTTATGGCTCCCTTTATTGGCATGGATTATATCTATGGAGATTTCTTTCTTGAACGAGATTTATATAGATATTGGGCTTAACAAGCAATTTCTATGGACGAATCTGTCCCAGTTTATAGAGAAGAAATATTTGGATCTCTCATGGATATGATGCTTTTATGGATAAAAGTCCACCTCTACTCCAAGGTGTGTGGTTAGCACGGAGTATGTGGTAAAAGTTATGGCATACAGGTCTATGGATTTCTGGACTTCTTTTCTAGGGATTTGGATCTATCCTCAGGTTTATGGATTATTCTTTTTGGCTCTCTTTATTTGGGATGCATTGGACTTATGAAACTCATGGTTCACATACCCTGTGTAGTGTTCTCTTGTCCTACGTGCTCTCTTGAAGATTGTTTCTACCATGTGTGGATGGAACAATAGAGAGCAGATGGAAGGGAACATGGGCACTTGAGAGGGTAGTGTGAGTTGGTGGCCGAAATGCCTACAAACTATTGGTGGCCGAAATGCCTATAAACTATGTGTAGCAGAAATGCTTATGGAACACCAACTTATCTATGCCTGCGAGTGATTGTTTTATCTTGTTACTTGAGCCCACCTCTCATCCAAGGTGTGTGATCAGAGTACCAGTACGGAGTGCAAGTGGTAAAGTGGACATGACGCCTGGTTGGCACGGCACTTATGTCTATGCCAAGGGTCATGTGGACCGATGTCTTGTTGGCAGGTGACTTATTTTGTCTCGCCCATCTACTTGGGACATGGATTATGATATCTGGACTTATGGAACTGATTTGTCTCGCCCATTTACTTGGGACATGATTATGATATCTCGACTTATGGGACTGTTTTGTCTCGCCCATTTATTTGGGACATGGATTTATTTATCTTTATGCCATATTAGAATCACTATCTCTCCATACAAAGGCCAAGAGGTTCATTGTTCATCTCACCATGCATGTGGATTCATGTTGGGATTGTGAGAGGGCAATTCAATGAACACTCCACCATACACGTGGATTCGTGTTGGGATTGTGGAGTGAGTGTTTCATTGTTTCCACACCATGCTTGTTGATCAGAGTTGGGATTGTATGGGAGAACATGGGAACTGTTGGGATTGGGAGAAAGGATTGCCAGAATTATGGAGAACCAGCTTTTTTGTCACCATGGTTTGTGCTCTTGAATGGAGCCAGTTTGTGTGCATAGCACATGTTTCTGTGAGAGGCACTAGTTTCTTGTGCATGGCACTTATTTAAGTGTCTTAGCACCTGGTTCGTGATTTTCATTGGTATATGATACTCTCTTGATATTGGTGATTGAGACACAATTGGCTCTTGTGCCTCTGTCTAGCATATCTTCCATGGAATTCTCGCCCATTTATTTTGGGACATGATTTTAATATTGGTATTATGGAGACTTATTTAGTCTCACCCATTTCTTTGGGACATGGATTCTTCAGTTATATTAGATTTTTGAGACTGTCTCGTTGTTAACCCATGGCGGACATTGCGACATACTATATTTTACGTCATTAATTTAAATATTCTGAGTCATGGGCCGGGCTTGTCGGCACCATATGTTAAGGATGAAGGGATTGGGTGATCGCCGATGAGAGGCGCACCTTGGATATCAGTAGGATAAGGGTTAGGGTCGGCCGGCCATGTATGGGCGCCCAAGTGTGAACGGCCAAGTCACCTATATGAGTCAAATGTAACCCTAAAATCCTCATTCTCATGTGTTGTGAATAGAAGAGTGCTCTTGCCTTATCTCCTTGTTTTCCTTCTCCTGCGTGTGTGAGAGAGAGAGAGAGAGAGAGTGAGAGAGCGATCGAGCGCACTGTGTAGCGGCACGGCGAGACGGCGGAGAGGCGGTAGAGCGGCGACGGCGGCTCCTCCTTCACGGCTGCGACGCGGGAATCCTTCAAGGCAGCAGTTAAGCGGTGAGTGACACACCCTTTGGCATTCTGTTTGAGCTTCCTTCCCTGGTTGTATGCTTGTAGCCATTCGTGGCTCGCATACGGTGTCTGGCAAGTCCCCAGCTACGACCTGTGCGGCAAAAGCGCACATTTTTGGCGCCGCTGCCGGGGAGTTGCCCTGCACCAAGCTCCAGTTTGCAGCTCGGCTGCTGCGTGAAGTTTAATCTACACTATAGGAAAGGCGTCTGTGTTGCTGTTGAGGTGTTTCTGTGGTTTTCAATCTCTGTTTCTGCAATTTGTCTTCTGTATTCCTGTTTCTTTTGTTATATTTTCGCTCCGCGTGTGGGCGTACGTTCTGTTATCTGGTTTCTGCGTGTGAGAGGGATTTCTGAATCCCCAGATCTGTGCTGTGTGTGCGAACTGCGCCGCGGCCAAGGTTGAACCATAAGGAAACCCTAGAAAACTTATCCCACAAAAAAAAAACAGAAAATAAAAAATAAGAAAATTACAAAAAAGAAAAAAGAAAAAATTAAATTTTATTTTCAAAGAAAGAACCAAACGTGTGGAGAGGAAAGCTTTTCTAATTGGAGAAAAAAATTTTGAAAAGAAAGAACCCCAATTGACCCACGACCCACGACCCACGACCCCGACCCCGGCCCCGGCCCCGGCCCCAGCCTCGGTCTCGGTCTCGGTCTCGGTCTTTTGATATATATATATAGGAGAGTGAGCCTCCATAGCTTTCTCTCAAGTGAGAGCTTATGGGAAGTCGTGCCCTATATGTAGCCCACTCCCCAAGGAGTAAAGTGAGCATGTGGGATAAAGCCCTCACCCTTTCCTCCACAAGCAAATAGGCTTTTGCCCCTTCCCCCCAAAGGAAACGGACTATTTTGAGGACTACAGGAGCTCTAGATAGGCGAACACGGTGCTGTAAAGCACACTAGGACCCTTTAAACGATACGCTCGTTTCGAGCTATCACACGCCCTAGTCCAAGTTCGACCGTAAGTAAGGGGGTCAAAAACGAGTTAAAAACAACACAAAAACAAGTAAAAACGAAGTGCGAAACACCTAAGAAACCACTTGTGTGAGTTTCAAGAGTAGTTACCAACGCACGTAGGGTACCCACGTCACATGCATCTACGCTCTGGTCGGGTGCTAGAGCCTGAACCACTAGAAAGCGTTTCAGTATACGCAGGCTCACACCATCCCTCCACGTTGGCATCTTGGCCTTCGGCTGGAACCCAAGGGAGTGCAACCCAAGATCCACGAATAGTGGATAGTGACTCATCCTCTGACTCAGAAGCCATGGAAGGGCACCCTACCAAGAACCATGAGGAGACAAGCCAAAACATGCCAGTGTGGGCCCCACAACCCGGATCTAGCATGTTTAGTCGTCTAATAGAGACCTTTAGTAGAGCTACACGCTCTGAACATGCGACAAGCGAAGTAAATGAGGAAGGAGGGGTAGTAGATTCACCATTCACATCTTATGTAGACCCTACCCTCCCAAAGAGTGTCCATGTGGATATTCTACCCACTTCGTTTAATGAGGGCCCTACTGAGCTACCACATTCCGATGCTCTTCCTAAAGTAGAGGTCCCTAGAAGCCAATCCATAAGAAGTGACATTGCGTCCACTTCAAGAGAACCGTTTGGCACACCAAGTCTAGATGGGATATTTCTCAATGAAAATTGGGAATATGATCTACACACAGAGACTCTAACGGACCTATACACGGGTTACACATACCATGTAGGTTGGTTAGAAGTCCTACGATCTACATCTAGCGCCACTAATCTAGAGGAGCAACAACACATGATATGTGAGGTGATTCATAGAATTATCCAAATTGAGAGGCAAAATAGGGGAGTGGACCTAGTTTCCACTGGCCCTATGAGGTTTTTGGATACGGGCAAGGCCAAACAACCAACCCTATCACAATTGGAGACTCCCTCGGTGAGTCCCATAGACCCTTCATATGTTGTTTCGCCTGGAGTCTCAATGCAGGTTGAGCCCACGAGTAGTAACTTTAGTTTTCCAACCTTGGCTCAACTTTCCATTAAGGAATCTGCAATGCCTACCCCAATGATGAGCATGACAGAAAGCGCACCTGTTACCACTGTAGTTAGTACGACACCACTACCTAGTGGAACAGTACCTACAACAGTGCATGGTAGTGCCTATCGGCCTTATGTACCTATTGTTACTCATGCTCATGTAGCTCCTACGCCTCCTAGTATGCCAATGGCGTATGCTCCAAGACCGCCTTATCATAACCATTATCCAAGGGGAGCTAGGCCTAGTCACATATCATATCCTACGTCATTTGCCAACCTACTCAGACCAACGCCAACTCCTATCAGCCAGGCTATCCCAGAAGTGCCTCCACCAACTATGCCTGCTCACCTAGGTGATCTCGCAGCGTTTGCTCAGACGATCGGACGATCTATTGCGGAAAACATGCGGGGTATGCCTGAGAGAGAACCTAGAAGCAAGGCAGTACAAGTGGCTAAGCTCACTCAAAACTTCAGTGGTAACGAGGATGTTAGGAAGCACATTGAAGTCTTTGAGCACGTGTGTGATTCCTTGGAAGAACACAATGAGCTGCATAAGTGTAAAGCCTTAGGCTTAACCTTGAGTGGGAAGGCCGGAGATTGGTATCGAACCTTAAGGGTTGAAGAGCGCACTCACTACCCCACTCTCAAGAGATTGTTCTTGAAAGAATACATACGTGAGGGTGTGCTTTGGGGGGTAGCATCTCAACTCCAAAAAGCTGAACGCGAGGAAGGGGAGTCAGTGAGAGACTTTATAAGTCGATTGAAGCATCTAAATTCTCGCTGCACTCCCGATGAACGCTTCAATAACAACCAACTCCTCGATAGATTCATCCGAGGATTGCGCCACGAGGACATTTACAATGGCCTAGTCATTAGAGGTCTTACAACGTGGGAAGCAGTCACTGCCAATGCAATCCAGTTAGAAGACAACTTGATGATTGCAGGTAAAAAGGTGTCTTCAGAAACAAAATCTGTTAGTTCGCAAGTATCTGGGCACGAGCCAATGACGGTAAAACCTATTGCCAAGGAGCCCAAGATATCTGAAATGTCTGTGACCGACCTTACTAAGGCTCTCCAAGAATACTTTAGGGGTAATCGAGCTCCTCAGAATAGCCATATGTACCCAAGGAGAGAGCAACAATGGTGTTCGGTGTGCTTAGGACCACATAGCACGAGTGAATGTCCCACATTCAGAGTCAAATTCAATGGGAATTGCAATGCATGTGGTAAGTATGGCCATCAATCTAAAGATTGCCTAACACTTAAGCGAATGTTGGCAAACCAGGCACCACTAGCTTGGTCAAACACACCTCAAGTACCCTCGCTAATGCCTGCACAACCTATCGAGCAACCATCACAGCACATAGTTCCAAGGAATCCGAATGTAGTCCAGTCTGTGCCATTACCACCGCCAGTGCTAGGACCACAACCTCCACATCCAAGGATTACCCCTGTAAACCAGATGGGTTGTGAGTCACATAGTGCATGTGGGGATTATGAAGAGGAGATAGACCCCACTGCTCCATACGGGATTGATACGTTTGAAATGATTCCCCAGTACTACATGGAGGATCATTTCGGGCAAGTCAAGCCTGTATATCAAGCGGCTGCTCTTGCCACAAGAGGGCAAAACCTTAATACCATGGCGAGGAGACCACCTCTTCAATGTTACGAGTGTGGTGGACCGCATCGTGTAGCGGAGTGCCCTAATAGGTTACAAAAGATCGCTACTCAGATGCAACCAAATCAAGGGAGCACATCGGGAATGCCGGTACTTACATGTAATCGTTGTGGCATAGATCATTTGATCGCTCAATGTCCACATAATCCTAATGCACCCAAGATTACGCCATTGAATTTGGTTGAGGTCACCAACCAAGCACGAAGAACCACACCCGTTGTACCCGCGAATGTAGTTACACGGTCAATGCTTCAAAATCAAAACTACATTCTTGAAGAAAGGGATACTGCATCAATCGCTCAGGCAAAGAAAAAGAAAACACGGCGGAAGAGATCGCTTAATGCCACGAGCTCCAAGCCTAGTTCAAAGACTAACATAGGGACAGGAGACGACCCCGTGTATATGAATGATCCTGAAGATGATTCCGATTCAATAGAAACCATGGGGACCAAAGCCACTACCTTAAGGGAGGAACCCACTCGGGAGCTCAATGAAGGGGAATCAAGCGAGTACATAAATAAGGAAAAACAGAAGGAAACTTCCTCGGCCCCACAACCAAGTCAGTTAATGCCCTCTCGACCACCCAAACTGACTGAGACTCCCCAAGACAAGCCACGTGGGCCAAAAACCCTCAAGAAAAAGATTGGAACTTACCCAAACCCAGTTGAGGAGATTGAACAAGTACAACACTTAAGGGGTTTGGTGGAAGAAACACAAAGAGAACTAGAGCCAAACCCGAGAAAAGTCAAAATTTCAGACACAGTGTTTCCTACGCAAGTTCAGCCTCACCGGAACCATAAACCGTTAGCTATACCGAGTATCATTCGGGAAGAAAGTGAGGATAGGACATCCGGAAGTGGGCAAACACCCTTCTTGCTGGAAAGAATGTTTAGTGAGGGAATGCCTGACCCCATCGAAGAGGAAGTGATTCCATCTTCACCAGTCCCTAGTCAAGGGGCGATGTCTCGAAAAGTACCGTTGAATGTGTCCAAGCTAATGGATTTCATGTCCTCTGAGATCAGAACCACGATCATATCCAAATTATACGGAGATCCTGAGCTATTCTTAGCTCTTCGGGCATTTCTCAATGGGGAACTAAAGGCGGGGCTACCACAATTTGCAAATATGGATAGACCCGACACGCTTCAAGATGAAGGGGAGCATTGGGATCTACAACCCAACTTTGATGAAGATTCGGTCGTGGAAATACCTGTGAACAAGTTGGGACAGTACTTTGAAGGTGACGAATCTAATGCCACCCTCCCCATTACTACCAAGGGATTAACTCTAAAGGGAATCCTTGATGGTGGTGCTGGAGTGAGCATTGTGACTAAAAACTGTTGGGAATCTATGGGAAGGCCTCACCTCGAAGTCACAAACATAGTGGTTAAGATGGCAAACGGAACCATAGCTAAACCTATTGGAATGTTAAGGGACCTTAAGATCAAGGTCCTGGGATACAAGGTAAAACATACCTTCATTGTAATGGATTTCTCCAAGCATCCTATGTCATATCAAATGATCTTAGGACGTCCTTTCATGAGGGAAGCACAAATGGTACATGACTGGTCGAAAAACCATGTCTACCTACAATTCCAGGACTCTGTCATTCGAGTTGATCTTGAGAATGGTCATGCACATCCTTTAGGAAGCAAGGTTATCATCGATAATCGATCGGATACCACTGTTCACTCTGCCCCATTAAGGTATTGCTATACATGCAAAAAAGAGACTGATGATGGGAAAGATTCTCCTTATATGGATGTCCTACCGGGTATGACTGAGTCGGATAACGTGGATTGGGTACACCTAGCGGCAACCATAGACACATGGGGAAATAGTGGCACAAGTTGGGTAACACCTGAGGGGCAAGATATGCCACCGTTAGTGCCAATAAACATGATAGGTGTTATGCACTTGACTCCTGATGGCGAGAACGTGGCAAACTCCACCGACACTGAAAGTAACGAAGACTCTGACCAATGCAACTCTGAGTATGAATCTCAAGAAGAAACTGACCCTGAGCCTGATGGGGAAAATGAATCAAATATTCACCCAAATGTGGAAGCAAGGTGCTCAAGGCCTAGGACAGTGGCCTCCTGCAGTTCATCCGAAAGTGAAGATCGACCAAGTGAGTCCGAATCGGATAGAAACAAAAATCAAAAACTTGGTAAGAAGAAAACGAGACATAAGCGCCAACGCTATCGAGCTAATGTACGAACTGCAATAAACAAGGAAAGATCCACTGCAGAATGGCTTAGTTATGTAGGAGCCATTGATGCTCATCGGAAGATAGCGGATAATTGGGGACAATACCTCCAAAGCGTCATGTGGTGTATTCCGCAACCTCATGACGTCGCCCAATTAGAAATCGAAGAGAAGCCGAAACTAAGTCGTACTGCAAGAAGGCGGCAAAACCAAGAGTTGGCTCAACAACAAAAGGAAGCGGAATTGAAAGAAAAAAGTCTGGCACAACAAGAACCAGTAGACTTACACCCCGCCCCCGAGCATTTCAAATCATTCACCACAGGGGAACGTAAAGTAGTCTACACAAAAGCCCAACGAACGCCTACCAATGGGAGTAGCGGTGTCTACGATGGCCCTGCGGTAGTTAAGGAGATAGACCTAGCAGATCCGGGTGAGGAGTCTAAACCAGTTTATATTGCTCAAGACCTCACCAAGGCGGAAGAAGCTGCACTTACGAAGCTTCTTAAAGAATTCAAGGACATATTTGCTTGGACATATCATGATATGAAGGGTGTTCCACCCTCGGTGGTGCAACACACGATTCCAATGATTAGCACTGCTAAACCAGTCCAGCAACGTCCCTACCCAATGAATCCTAAGTACGCAAAGATTGTACAAGAGGAAATTGAAAAGCTGGTAAAATGTGGATTCATATACCCAATTGAGCACTCAGAATGGGTTTCTCCGATAGTCATCGTGCCAAAGAAGAATGGGAAACTCAGAGTGTGCGTTGATCTCAAAAAGGTTAATGCAGCCACCAGAAGGGATCATTACCCCTTGCCATATTCTGAACATGTTCTTGAAAGAGTGGCAGGCAAGGAGGCATATAGCTTTTTAGATGGGTACTCGGGTTACAATCAGATCACAATTGCAGACGAGGACCAAGCTAAAACAGCATTTATCACGGAGTTTGGAGTGTTTGCCTTTCGCGTCATGGCTTTTGGCTTGACCAATGCACCTGCAACATTCCAACGATTGATAAACACGGCCTTTAAGGAATATCTAAGGGACTTCTGTGAAGCTTTCTTAGATGATCTTTGTGTTCATTCCTCTTGGGACGAGCACTTGATGTGTTTACGAAAAATATTTGAAAGGTGTAGATTATATCGCATCTCCTTGAATCCTTTCAAATGCCAATTCTGGGTTAAACACGGAGTTATCTTAGGGCATATAGTGTCCAAAAATGGGATTTCCACTGATGAGAGTAAAATCAAGGTCATTCTGGAATTACCCCCACCCACCAACTACAAGGGAGTCCAACGCTTTATGGGCCATGTTGGTTATTATCGAAGGTTTATTCTCTTCTTCGCCGAGATAGCTCGACCATTGTATAAGCTTCTCATCGAGTTTATTTGGACCGAAGAATGTGACGGTGCCTATGAGCTATTAAAGAAGGCCTTGGCGAGTGCTCCAATCTTGAGAATGCCTA
The DNA here is from genome assembly GCF_041138505.1 of Cibotium barometz. Taxonomy (NCBI): domain Eukaryota; kingdom Viridiplantae; phylum Streptophyta; class Polypodiopsida; order Cyatheales; family Cibotiaceae; genus Cibotium; species Cibotium barometz. The sequence continues at coordinate 5,379,153 of NC_141102.1, read as the reverse complement.
ACTGGGATTTACTCTTCCATGTGCATATTGATGCATCAAACTTTGCTATTGGGTGTGTGTTAACTCAACCTGGAGAACATAAGCTAGACTACCCCATTAGCTTTGCCAGTCGCCAGTTGAACGATGCTGAGATGAACTACACCACTACGGAGCGAGAAGGGTTGGCAATGATATATGCAGTAAGGAAATTTCGTTATTATCTCCTTGCCACCAAGTTTGTTTTCTATGTGGATCATCAAGCATTGTTGTATCTGGTAAATAAACCATGCTCCACAGGAAGAATCACACGATGGCTATTGATTCTTCTTGAATTTGATTTCACGGTTGTTGTGAGACCTGGCAAGAAACATGTTATGGCTGATCATTTGTCTCGCATACCCAATGGTGAGGCTCCTACAGGGGTTGATGATGACTTACCTGACACTTCCCTGTTCATGGTGGAGACAATGCCTGAATGGAGTGAGAAGATTGTTAACTTTTTGGTTAATGGCTTTCCACCCAAGGAGCTTCGTAAAGATCTAGCTCGAAAGCTGATCAAAGAATGCGAACCCTATTGCCTGATAGCCGGGACTCTTTATAAAAGAGGAAAGGATGACGTTCTTAGGCGTTGTGCCCGAGAAGATGAGTATCTATACATTTTGCAAGAGGCACATATGGGTGTAGCCGGTGGTCACTTCTCAGGAGACTTAACTGCGCGAAAGATCTTACAATCAGGGTATTGGTGGCCCACTATGTTCCAAGATGCATCACTCTTTGTGAAGGGTTGCGATGAATGCCAACGATATAAGAAACCCCAGAGGAAAGATCAGATGCCCCTACATCCAATCAAAGTAAACCAACCATTTGAAAAGTGGGGTTTAGACTTTGTAGGTCCAATTAGCCCAACGGCCCGAAACACACAATCTCGCTATATTATTGTGGCCACTGACTATATGACCAAATGGGCTGAAGCGAAAGCGACACGTAAGGCAGATGCGAGGACAACAGCCAAGTTCCTCTTTGAAAATATAATCACACGCTTCGGTTGTCCTTTTGAACTTGTGAGCGACAATGGAACGCATTTTATAAATGACGTGATTAAGGAGCTCACAACAAATTTCATGATATCCCATCACAAATCTACTCCTTATTATCCGCAAGCGAATGGCCAAGCCGAGAGTACAAACAAGACATTAATCTCTGTTTTGACAAAGACAGTTGAAGCTCATCGCACGGATTGGGATCTAAAGCTCACGACAGCTTTATGGGCCTATCGTACTGCGTACAAAGTGGCTATTAATTGCACACCATTCAAAATGGTATATGGCCAAGAAGCAGTCATGCCGTGGGAATTTGTCATTCCTAGTCTTCGTGTTGCTACTCAAGAGGGTTGGGATGGTAATCCCTTAGCAGAGCGTCTGTATATCCTTGAGCGACTAAACGAAGAAAGACAATTGGCTGTATACAATGCCCTTGTGGAGAAGGATAGAAGGAAAAAATGGTTTGATCGCCATCTAAAGGACAAGGACATCAAGGTTGGGGATAAAGTCCTGATGTATGGAGTGCGAAACGAAAAGAAGAAACTCAAATATGCTGGTAAGGGACCATATAGAGTATGTGAAATTACCCCGCAAGGTACCATCAGAGTGGAGACTCTCGACGGAGTTGAAACCATTGGATTCCTTAATGGGAGTAAATTCAAAAGATACTATGACCCCTTGAGCCAGGAGGAGTTACACGCAATCCATCAAAAGAAGGCAGCTAAAGAACAGGCTGAGCTTAAAAAGATACAAGCAAGAGTCGAAGCCAAAGAACGTCAACAGCGTGCTAGGAGACAACGAGAAGCCAACTTGGGAATTACGCAAGTATTTTTCGAGGAAGCAGAGGAGGATGCATTGGAATCTGACCCACCTCTAAGATACCCAATTGAGTTACAGAGTCCTTACGGGGAGGTGCTGTATAATGCATTATTGGATACAGGAGCTCAACACAATTTGCTATCATATGGCGTGTGGTGTCAACTGGGAAAACCACCTTTATCCAAGAGTTCTATCCAAGTTCAAGGAATCAGCAAGAAGAAAACCCCTGTCTCAGGAATTCTGCACACTCCGGTTGCTTATGACAAGGGAACCATAATTCAAAGCTTTTTGGTTATGCCTGCTGGTACCATGGAAGGGACTGTAATCTTAGGGCGTAAATGGATGATGGCCACCAAGTGCAATATCGATTGGGCAACCAGACAAGTCACAACGCAAGAACCAACACTAGGTCTGACCGCTCAAAATCCCGCACCTAAGTCATCCACTCAAATATTAGATAACGAAAAATCACAAAGTCCAGTGGCAAAACCATCTTCGATTGTTGGCCACCCCTCTAACGCTTCAACGCCAAGAGTGGAAACAGGCAAGGTGGTCCCTAAAGCTTCGCTTACTATGCCAAAGAGTACATATAAATGGGTCCCCAAAGCTTCGTTAACAGCTACTTCCCCTGCTCAATCTCGTTCAGCCACCAAGAAGCCTCGTAAAAGGAAAGTAGCTACCCACCCGAGAAAGGGCAATGTAACATTGCGGTGGATCCCTAAAAAATTATTAGTAGCCCAAGGGTACTACGAGGGGAATGACCAGATTTGGGTTCCTAAACATAAGGTGAATCCCTCTACATCACCTATAAAACCTTGCAAACCAATTGTTGCCACCCCAATGACAATTCAAGACCGTGGTAAGGGAAAGGTAACAGAGTGCTCCGCACCACTTCCAGAGTTAGTTTGGATTCCCAAACGATATCGATCATTACCACCTAGCTCAGGAAGGGGGGAGCCACATGAAGCTTCTAGCTCCTCATGCCAGGCACACAATCATATAGAAGTTTCTACATGCCCTACACCTACTCTTGTCAACACCCAACAAAAAACCGATGAGTCTACGTCTCCCCTTGTAATAGTATCGTCGGAAACCATTTCCTCCATTCGTCAATGGGAGCGTACACTACCATCTCTACAATTGGATGTGGCCACAAGGGTCATAAAAAGCTATTTGCCCACATCACAACCTATGACCCGCTGGACAAATTGGTTCCAAGAGGCTGCAACATCATTGCAAATAATATGATCTACCCAAGGAAAGGGGGAGCATGTACTCACGCTCGACATTCTAATGCTTCCTCCTTAACCTTCTCCCCTGACCATGTAATTGCCAAATTCAAGGGGATGTATATATATAGCTTCATACATAAACAAAACAAAGAAAACAAAATAAAAAAATAGTAAAAAGAGCAAGAGCACGTTAAGAGCAGAGATATCCGTATACAATCAAGAACTAGATTGTCCTGTCATAAACCTACTGATGCTATATCTGTGTTTGCAGATATGGCAGATGCCCGATCATCATACACTTCATCCACTCCTACCTTTGGTGAGAGGTATCATCTGTACCTTTCTCAGATATTCCACATGTGCTATCCTGTAATTGAAACTGAATGGGATCATATAGATGTACTAGCCAGAGAGGAAAATATTGAGGAATTAGAATGGCTAATTCGCCTATTGACCATGACCGACCCCTACTCCGTAGAGGACATATCCCCGATAGCCCAATGCTTTCCTTTTCCACAAGATGACTATCCTCGCATGGTTACATTTTTGATGAGTTTATGTGGATGGGAAAATGAAAAGGAAATATCTGACAATGATGAATGGACGGATGAAACTCATGGCACTACTGAGGTTGATTTTATTTATTTGGATGATGCGGATAGAGGCTTAGCCTTAGGGCTAAAGCCAGGACTCTACAACATCCTCTTACCGTATCCTCAGTAGTAGTGTGGTGACTGGTAGGTAGGTTAGCGTTTCCAAGTTTTTTTCTAGTTTAGATTCCTTAAACAAGTCTTGAAATTTTCACACTGATGTGCCTCTCGAGGTATAGTGCTTGTGAGTTGATTGTACAGGTTAAAAAGTTTGAGGTGGGTTCGCTTCCAAGTCAAGAGACTGCCGCAACGTTCATCAAAATATATCTACATCAAATTGCAAGCTGTCTCGTCACATCAAGGAGATCTCCAATTACAGGTGTAATTCTTCCATACCCACTCTCTTTCGTTTTTACTGTTCAATCAATTGCATAAACTATAATGCATGACCACATGGAAATTATCAATGTACTACTTAGTTTTTGAAGTTGCTTGCATGCTAGTGTAAATCATTAATGAGCTTAACTTTATTGGAAATATTCCTAGGCAGCATGACGTCTTTAGTTAACCTTGGAATACGATTGTCTTAGGTCTAGGGTCAAACCATCTTAATGTTTGAACACCTGGCTGTGTGTGTGTTGACCTCTAGGACATAGATTTTACCCCTTGTCGAAAAGATGTAAGAACACATTTTAGTTCAGGAGCGAAGATCAAAACAAACTTTTAAAAAAAAAAAAGCCTACAATAAATGGCAATACAAGTCTATGATGTGCTTTAATGTTGGCCTATCGCCTTATTGATACTTGGTAGGCGAGGAGTATTCTACTCCAGACCGATGCCTTGGTTGGTAGGGGGTAGCCTTGCCTAAAGTGAGCTAATAGATTCCTGGATAATGCCTTGTGTTAAACATGGTACCAGGATCGATGTTAGTTTTGCCTTAGGAAGGTCGCCATTGTGTATAAAAATTGTCATGTGCAAAAAAAAACAAAAAAAAAAAGAAAAGGCAAAAGGCTCCTGTAACTCTGATGTTTCTTGTGTCCCTAGGCTCGTGGTAACTACTTGTTCTTAGAGTAGACACAGTATGGTCATCTGTTTATTTATTAAGCTTGGTTATTTTCCTTGACTTAGGCCAGTTATAAACCTTGATTAACCTTTGACACCTTGCTAACTCTTGAATTCCTTTCAATAATTTTAAACTCCTATTAATTTGCTACACTAGCTTACTCATGTACCCTTAAACTAAGTTCTAATAGCAACATCCATTGTGGTCTCACACGCTTGAATTTATACACTTTATATCTTTTGAATTCCAGCATACCTTCACTCTACTTCCCTGTTTTGCAGACGGTCTACCACAACAACCCTCTCGAGCTTACCATACCATAGCTTCCGAGGACGGAATCTACATCAGGAAGGGGGGCATGTTAACCCATGGCGGACATTGCGACATACTATATTTTACGTCATTAATTTAAATATTCTGAGTCATGGGCCGGGCTTGTCGGCACCATATGTTAAGGATGAAGGGATTGGGTGATCGCCGATGAGAGGCGCACCTTGGATATCAGTAGGATAAGGATTAGGGTCGGCCGGCCATGTATGGGCGCCCAAGTGTGAACGGCCAAGTCACCTATATGAGTCAAATGTAACCCTAAAATCCTCATTCTCATGTGTTGTGAATAGAAGAGTGCTCTTGCCTTATCTCCTTGTTTTCCTTCTCTTGCGTGTGTGAGAGAGAGAGAGAGAGAGTGAGAGAGCGATCGAGCGCACTGTGTAGCGGCACGGCGAGACGGCGGAGAGGCGGTAGAGCGACGACGGCGGCTCCTCCTTCACGGCTGCGACGCGGGAATCCTTCAAGGCAGCAGTTAAGCGGTGAGTGACACACCCTTTGGCATTCTGTTTGAGCTTCCTTCCCTGGTTGTATGCTTGTAGCCGTTCGTGGCTCGCATACGGTGTCTGGCAAGTCCCCAGCTACGACCTGTGCGGCAAAAGCGCACACTCGTCTCGCCCACTTGATGGGACATGATTATATCTTGAATATATGGCTTGAAGCTTAAAGTTGAGGACAACTTTTAAGAAACTGGGGAGGATGTCACCAGCCTGGACATTTCCCAGTATGAAAGGGGTCTGGTGGACTCCAGGATGTCTAAATATTTAGAAGGTACAAGCTTTGGGAATGGGGGATTATCCTAGAATACAAAGGACCACACTCCTAAAATTTAGGAGAGTTGCTGTTTTTGGCCCGACTCCGATGGAAATTCTGTTCGCATCATTACATCTAGAATTGAGCAGATACCAAGAGTTGGCATAGTGCCTATGACAGAATGTCTACTAGCTGGGATATTTTTAGAGGTAAAGATTATGGAAGGACCCATCTCTTAGATTGGGACATGTGACAAGAAAGTGGACCAAAGTGAGACAAGTGGCCTGACACTTGTTAGAAAGTGGATCAAAGTGAGACAAGTGGCCTCACACTTGTCACTTCAGCTATTGTGTGGCTCTCCACTTGTCATTGTAACCTTCTCTTGCCATTTTAGCTCATGGGAGGCCCAAATCTATAAATTGGAGCCCCCCCTCTTCATTAATGGAGGCTCTCTTGTTGCACACTAGCCTCTACCACCGTTACAGGCTGCCCTAATGATGGCTAGATGATGCTCCTAGAGGAAAGAAAAGTCGATAGGTCCACCGACTACGGCTCTACAAAGCTCCCCTCTAAGGATCCTACACCTCTTCGAGCACTACGGTCCTCCCAAACCCTAAATGTTCCATGAGAATCCACATAACTAAGTGTGGTGGGAGGCGGAACTATCAAAACTACCCTCCACTCGAAGAGTCTGGTGTGGATTTGGAGGGAGAGTAAACATTCCACCATAGTTTAAGAGAAAGTTGTTGCTTACTTTGCAGAGGTCTAGGATTGCCCACTTACCAAGGGTTCAAGCATAAAGGTTTGGTCTTTACTTTCACACGATGTTAAAATCACAAAGAAATAAAGA
>NC_141102.1:5312500-5367500 GCF_041138505.1 Cibotium barometz | reverse complement strand
TTTCCAGTGTTTATTTTTCTGCTTCAGCTCAACCTTGCCTCATCCAATCTCATGGGTCTAGCCTTCTGCCCTCCACTGGACCTATGGGGCTGGTGTGAATTCACGCACCCATAATTGAAAATTGCCACTTTTCTTATACACACCCTTTTAAAAACAAGAGTTCACACACACACTCCTTTGTAAAAATAATCCTTTGAAAAGAAAACATACATCACACTATTCTTTTCAATTCATGCATATATCATATGTCCATGTTACACATCACATATAAATACCCAAGTAACACATCAGTGTCACCTCATCATCATAAATCTCCTCGCATCATGACTGTGATCTTTAGACCAGGAATGGTACACACCAATATGCCTGAACTACAAGAGTGAGGGGATGCACTCATTACATAAAGTACCACATGTACAATCTCATATGGAAGAAGGACACCATAGAAGCTTATATAAAGAAAAAAGATGGTTAATCTTTGATTAGTGAAAGTGATTAGCTACATCATTAAGTTCATAGTTGTCTTTTATACTAGAGCCCCTTCCATTTGGCATCAATATCACTTATGATATTCACTCAAAAGCCCTTTAAACCCTTCTAACATAGAATGAGGCTCCCATGAAGCTTCTTCAAGAGGTAATCCATGCCATTTGATCAAATAATCAACCATAGTATGGTTGCGTAAGTTCTCTTTCTCATTTTCCCACTATTCTCTCTGACACATACATGGTGGAACCTCTGGTCCAACATAAGCCTTCAAATGAGACACATGGATTCCATCATGTATCTTGGTAGTTGGTTAGTGGAAGCAATAGTTGGTATGTAACTTCTCCAACTCTCCTCGAAACTTTTGTATGGGGACCATGATAGCAATGAGCAAACTTGGTGTTAGTGTTGCCCTTGAGATAATCATATATTGATTTAGGGAGTCTCAAGAATATATAATCCCCTTCCTTAAACTCTAATGGTCTTTTATGAGTATCTTCATAGTGCTTTATCCTTTCTTGTGACCTCTTGATATTACTCTTGCATTGTTAAAAGCAATGCTTGTTGCTTCTTTTGCATTTTGGTTAACACCCGCTTGCTTGTTGCTTCTTTTGCATTTTGGTTAACACCCGCTTGCTTGATGACCATCATTGGTACATTAATCTTGTACCCATACAATGCTTCAAATGGTGGCATGCCAATATTCACACGATGAGTACTATTGTAAGAAAGAGACAACCAATCATCTCATGCATGTTAAGTCTCATGGCAATAGTGTCTCAAATTAGTCTCCACACACTTATTCACTTTCTTCATTTGACCATCTATCTTGGTGGGGCGATAAGCAGTACTAGGAGTTAACTCAATTCCCCATGGTCTCAAATAAAGTTTTACAAAATAAACTCATGAATTTATATCTCAATCACTAACAATTTGTTGTGGGCATACCAAGCAATTTGAACACATTCTCCCACAAATAACTTTGCAACCATAGATATTATGTACTTAACCATCATAGGGATGAAATCAACTACATAGAAGTCGTCCCATCCCCTCTTTGTGCGAGGAAGTCCCATGATGAAATCTATAGCAATGTGAGTCTACTTTCCTTTGGGAATAGCAAAAGAAAACCCATGGACCTATGTGTTGGGTCCTTTAAGAGTTGACAAGGCATGCATGTTGAATTGACAAGGCATGGACTTATGTGTTGGGTCCTTGTTGAGTTGACAAGGCATGCATTTTGACATATATGCATGTATGTCTTTCACATCCCTTTCTAATAAAAGCTCTTTTTTATCTTGTCATAGGTCTTAAAAGATCTAAATTCCCCAAAATAGGAGATGAATACATTTCTCCATCACCTTTTTCTTGTATTCTAACATGGGTACAAGTAGACTCTTTCCTTGTAGTATAAGAGACTATTTCGAAGCTTAAAATAGGATAATTATTCATGAGAATCATATTGTAATTTCTACACCATTTGTCACACTTACTCATCCAAGAGATACTTCTCTTGAATATCCATGATCCAATCCTTATGCATTTATGTGATGGCTGATAAAGAGCATGCCCACATTCTAGATAGAGCATTAACAAACCACATTGTCTTTACTCTTTGTGTATGTGATCTCAAAATCATAATTTTGTAATTTGGCCAACCATCATCTTTGCTTAGGAGATAAATTTGGTTGAGAAAGGAAATATTGTAACATCCTATGATCACTTCTCACATAAAAGTGACTCCCATAAAGGATACCACTTCTTGATAGTATGTAAGATAGCAACTATATCTTTATCATGCACATGCATTTGTTTTTCCTTCTCATTCAAATTATGATTCTCATAAACCTAATCACACCATGATCTTGGTATAAAACTACCCCAATGCCTTTCCAACATGTATCGGCTCTTTCATAGGGCAAAAGGCTTAGGGAAGTCTAGATAAACCAAAATAGGGGCTTAAGTGAGTATCCTTTTGAGCTCCTTAAAGCTCTTGTTTTCTATGGTATCCTAAAAGAAGTCTTCCTTTTTAAGCTTGTCGGTAAGAGGGGCTCCAATTTCTATAACTTTTTGCATACATCTCAATGAACCTTCCATAGAAAGAAGATAAACCCAAAAATCCCCTTGGTTGAGTCACGTTAGTGGGTGTAGTCCATGTAGATAACTTTCTTTGTCCTCCCTCAAAGAGATTAAAAGCACTCTAACAAGAGCCTATAATGATCTCAAATAAGGTCTACACCCACACTAATCACCTTCTAGAAGCAAGGTTAAGCATAATAATAATCCCAAACCTACTATCATAAGTACTAATCCTCTTCTCAACAATTAAGAGAGGCACATCACTAATGGCATTGCTACTTTGATGAGTATAGGGAGGCATAAAGCACAAAAGGGAGAAGGAGAGAGCATATTGGGAAAGGGAAAGACAAGGCAAGCCAATCGCCAAAACCAAGTGTTGATGGATTGTCTTTCCTCCATATCCAAGGTACCCTATTTATACAAAAAGATAGGACTAGGGCTTCCACCCTCCTAACCCTAAATGCCCAAGGCCCACACTTGGCCATCCACATTGGGCCTTAAAGTCCACCTACCAAAGTCTAAAAATCATACAAATGTACTCCAAAATCTCAATAAAAAAGGAGGGATTACTATAGCCATCTACATGCCACTTCTTCACACATTCAACCTTCTTGGGATTCACTTTAATGCCTTCTTTGCTAACAATATGATCAAGATACTCCCCTTCTTGAGCCATAAAAGAACATTTACTCTTCTTTTTATACGAGTGGTTTTTCCTCAACACCTCAAGAACTTCTCTAACATGAATCAAATGATCATCCTTATTCTTTCTATAGATGTGATATCATCAAAGAACACCAATACAAATTTGAAGAGGAAGAGCTGTAGTACTTTGTTCAATGATTGGAAAGTAGTTGCCGCATTGCACAACCCAAATGCTTGGAAAGTAGTGGACATATTGCGCAACCCAAATGACATCACGATGAAATGAAATAGCCCTCTTTTTATTCTAAAATCTATTTTGAACTCATCACCTTCCTTCATTCTAATGTCGGTTGCAAAGGTAAAAATAACTTAAGACTTAAAGACTCGGTAAATGGAAGAGTGGCACACATGAATTTGTCGATAGTGGCAACACACATAGTTTTGTGAATGGAAGTCATTGTGCAACCTCAAGTTGCATCTTATGGATTTGTCTTCTTTGTATATGGTTCAAGTGGCAAATGGAGAAAATGGGGATCATATAATGGTTTGCAATGATGTGGATGTCACGCTGTCTAATGAATACACATGCAAAGTTGTTTTACTAGTGTTGGACATTAGGCTAATATATGTACATTATGTTAGGCTGTAATTGGTTTTCCATTTCGACATGAATTTGCAGCAAGGTTTCATGAGCTTTATGCATGAATAAGGGTGTGTTACATTGAGGGGATCTTACTTGTCTAAGTTAACATTGATCAATGGAGCAAACTCGAGAGAGAGCTCATGAAAATGGAGTATGTTTATGCATTACAACTTTGCAAAGATGAGGTTATAGATGGTGATAAGGAAGTAATGCATGAGAGCATGGTTAAACTCTTGGATGAGTACAAAGAATTTACCACAAAAGAGAGATGTTAATCATGGTATTGAGCATGCTAAGGTAGTCAACAATGATCTCCCATATAGGCTCTCTAAGGTGAAAAAAGATGAAGTTTTAAGGTAAATCAAAAGAGGTCTTGGATACATAATGGATTAAACCAAGTCAATCACCATTTGCTTCACTCATACTCTTGGTGAAGAAGAAATATGGAACATTCTGTATATGCATTGACTATTGTAATCTCAATAAGATCACGATTAAAAATAGATTTCCAATAGCTCATGTGGATGATCTTCTTGATGAACTTAAAGATGCCAAGTACTTCTCTACGATTAATTTGAGGTCGGGGTAAAGATGATTTATCACCATGATGCATGCCTTCACCCTTGAGCTCATTTCTAAGAGAAAATAGTTCACTCACATCATTCCTTTAATCAATTTTTCTTGATTGCATCTCCATGCTCATTGGAGGTTTTGTGCTAGACTAAGTCATCCCTGCATGGGTTTCCACATGCTCGTCCATGTCATGCATTTGATCCATAGGATTGTGACTATGGTTACCCAAATGCACTTGATGGTTTCTGCTAGTCATCCCCGCATGGGTATCCACATTCTCGTCCATGTCATGCATTTGATCCATAGTATTGTGACTACCATCACTCAAATGCACTTGAGTAACATTCTCTTCACATCAATATCCACATATTGTTAAGCTCAACATTGGCATCTTGCAACACTTCTAAAAACTTTCTGAAAACTTCTTGGATCTTCCCCTTAGCATAGCTAAAAAGCTATTCCAAGTGGTTGAACCCCAAAATGATATCGGTTTTAGGATTTCTTTAGCTTAATGGAAAGCTTATAATTCACTTCAGTCCAAGGGTAACCATTCTCTGTTTTGACTTTTGTGATTTAGAGCTAAAAATAGAAAAAAGGTAGTATATCTCTAACAAGTGATCTAAATGGGATGATCTATAGCTTGATGTGAAGTACTAACAACCCTGTGATGTGTTTGAATTCAGTTAAAGAGGGTAAGTACTCTCTATTTTTACTTTTATGAAAAAAGCTAACTATGCACTTTGACCCCTCAAACGGTTTCCCATCCTTACATTCGTTGGCTTTTTGGAAGGAAGTTGGAAAGCTCTATCCAAGCAACAACCTAAATCTAAAAAACTTTAAGTGTATAAAATGCTCTCTAAGACCCACATGTAGTAGAAAATTGTCAAGTTGGTCAAGAGCTTGGACTCTGATTTAGCTTGACTCAAAGCTTATAGAATATGCTTTCAAGCTATGCGATCACTTTCAATCCGCATGGTTTATGAGTAAATGAAACTTTTTCAATTCAGCTATTCATAGTAAAATTGCCAAAATTTTGCCATAGTTTCCCCAAAATTGATGCAAAAGTCAATCCCCAACATCAAATGATCAATCTGGCAGTTAATACTCATTCAAGAGTGTACAAACACCAATGTATAGATCATACATTGGTGTACAAACACCCATGTATGCATCATACATGTGTCCCATCATTTCCATTCAATAAGTGAGCAATGTTACCAAAACAAGTAACCAATGAAGAAGAAAGTCAATGTTGTGTGGCTACTTTCAATGCCTCCTCTCTAGCTCACCTAATCCTCCTCCTTACCACTTTTCCAAGGCACTCATGGAAAGGAAGATTCATGAGAACACTCCCCCAGGCTCCCTCTTACTCCTCTAGCCATGACTACTCCTCCATAGCTCCCTCTTACTCCTCTAGACATGGGTACTCCTCTTCCACATTCTAGATTCTAGTTTGGAATGGAGATTTCAATGAAATGTTGCTTCAAAAGATAGAGTCAAGCCACTTATATTAAGTGCATGAACCCATGCATATAATTTTTCCATTGCACCATCATCTTCCATAACTCCATGTTTTTCCTTCAAAATTATCAGGGCCTCTTACCACAATAAGCTTGAAGAAACAAAGGATAACAACAATTTACCCGATCATAAGCCACATTATGCATTTTCACCCTTCAATTGGCATCCATAAGCATCATTACACATCCATTGGAATTGATGCACCAAGAATGCTTGTTGTAATGCTTCCATCTTTACCAGATGTTGTAGCTTCTAATCTTGTTAATCACATAAATTTCACCCAATGCTTTGTAATGTTAATCACATATTGGTTAACACATTCCTACGACAACTATGTCCGCACACTTATGTAATGGGTGCCCGCTTTATAATGTAAATCCCATCATTTGACAAGGGAAACGTCCCAGAGATGCTCCCAAGTATTGAGCTTTAAAGGATAGACAAGAGGATCTTGGTCAGTTGGCCAAACCATAAAGAAAAGCCTTGTAACTATGTTTTGGGCACCCCGGGTCACTTACTCTCGGGCAGCCTAGTGGGAAAAGGCTTGGAATTATAAAAGCCAATTTCTCTTATTTGTAACTCATTCTCCCATTTGTGCAATAAAAGTGGAGTGTTCTCTCTCCCTCTCTCTTGCAACTCTAATATAGCATGTGTGATGTGTTTAGGGTTAGGATTTGGGAATACTAATGTGTTTAGGGTTAGGATTTGGGAATACTAATCACTTGCTCTCTCATGCTTCCCTCTGGTTTCTTCTCTCCCTCTTGCTTGAGTGATTAGGCTACCAGCACAATTGTCTTCCATGAAGACCCCATATGATCTTCACGAGACAAGTTGCACCACCTGTTGGATTAGAGCAACCGCCTTGGTGTGACAAACGAGTGCATGAGGAGGGTGGTGGACGAGCGACTACGGTGGAGCTCTTGAGCCTAGTTCGAGCTCAACAGATTAGTAACTTCCCACGACACGCTAGTGTGAGCTTAACATCTTTGGCACCACTGTCGGGGAGCACTACTCTGCTACTTATCAAAGCTTCCTTTTATTCGAATTCGATTGAGTCTCCATAGCCCGGTGCCAAGTAAGTAGCTTTGGCATTCAGTTTTTGGTTGTTGGATTTGTTTCGTTGTTTTTTGTTGTTGCTACACGAGTGTCTTACATGGTCGCTTCTGTCAATAGTGACAAAGTTGACTAGCTGAAAATCATTACTACACTTAATACCCTCCCAATCGTAAACTCGACATACAATGGCTAGTCCCTTTATGAACCCTACAAGGCCATTGGCTTACTTAACACCCTAAGTGTAAGCGTAGCTCCCCAACACGAAACGACCACTCTTAGAGTACGGCTAGATTTCCCCTTTGGCAAAAATATGCAAAGCAAACATGCCTTGCTGTCTCCCACAACTAGCCAAAATCTTTTACCATGGGAAACTTGGGTCTCCCTAGGTAAACCATCTATTAAAACTACCCATACCAAAATTCAATTGTCTAGTGGAAAACGTATACAAAGCCTTGGGTCTTCTACACAAACTGTACATATTGTCTCTAACCCATTAGCTTGTAAGTTTATGTGGTTCCCATAGGTGAGACAAAAGAAGCAATTATCTTGGGAGGAAGCTGGGTCCAGAACGCTACAAGTACAATCAACTTAGCTGACAACACGGATATCCTCAAGCTTCCCCAAGGCAAAGTAACGATGATCCTCTGGGATAGGGAGTGCGTCGAATCAAGTCCTCTGCGCCCCCACCAATTACTTTCACAAAGGGTACTCTCTCACCCCCAACCATAACTGGTACATCTTCCACCGCTTTTGAACTTCTACGAGAACTAAACCCACCAAGAATATGGATTGGACTCCCGACTGAGAATGGTCTACAAAGGTGGCAAGCCCACATTTACCCTATGGTCCACACCACTCTCATATTCTTGGAGGCATGGAAAACTCTTGGAAAAGCCACACTTACGAAAGAATACACTTACATTCTAATTTCGCAATGAAATGCATTTAATGAGTGTTAGATATTTCAATCCTAAAATTTCTATTAGAAATAACCAATTGGAGTGTATATTTCATGTAATAGATGCAAGCGCACTCCAAGGCCGGATTATCATTGAACAGGAGTGGATTGATGCACTCATTGGCCAAATTAACTGGCGTGAAGAAACAACCACCCTAGAAATCAACAGCAAAAAGGCCACGATCCTCCTGTCTCTCTAAGAGGAAATCATCCACACACCCTCACCCTCGACTACCCTTCCCCCTCACCCCCCATCCTTATTACCGGTAGTCTCCCCTCTTCCCACACCCCATGCCTCACCAAAGGCGGTCGAAAGGCCACTGTCAACACCATCCACCATTGACAATCAAGCCTCGATGTGTCAACAATCCCCCTCAACTCCACATCTTCGACCACCCACACTGCAAGCACCCCGACCTCAACAATCCCCCTCAACTCCACATCTTCGACCACCCACACTGCAAGCACCCCGACCTCTTACCTTTATCATGACAAAATCAATGGTGGGTACCCAGCTCAGGGGTTCTACGACGGCTACACATAACTCTGGATCCTAAAATGGCCATCTCCGGCACCCAAGCACAAGAAGCACGCTAAGCCAAAGCCAAAGCTTCAATGTTGGCTCCCCGACCACTTGTTATGTGCACAATGCTACTATGAAGGTAACACTCGCCTTTGGCTACCCAAGAACGCCTCCTGTGCTCATCCACCACAACGACTAAGCCAAAGCCAAAGCTTCAATGTTGGCTCCCCGACCACTTGTTACGTGCACAATGCTACTATGAAGGTAACACTCGCCTTTGGCTACCCAAGAACGCCTCCTGTGCTCATCCACCACAACGACTCCCCAAGAAGCTGCGGCAAAAGGTCCCATGGCCGTTGATTAGGAAACTCCAAGCACAATGCAGCCAAAAATGTTGGGTGCCT
Organism: Cibotium barometz; assembly: GCF_041138505.1. NCBI lineage: Eukaryota > Viridiplantae > Streptophyta > Polypodiopsida > Cyatheales > Cibotiaceae > Cibotium > Cibotium barometz. Next base: position 5,358,612 of record NC_141102.1, on the reverse strand, counting down.
ACCAACGTGCTCAAAGCTTAAGGCTTCCATGAAGGCAACACACACTTGTGGCTCCTCAAGCCATAATCAAAATCCTATCCTCAGCGTCGACAATCTACTTCTTGCTCAAAGCCTCGTAACAAAAACCTAGCAAGTCTTCATCACTTCTTGAGACAAATGATGGGTGCCCAAACGCCTCTTAGATTCCCAAGGCTTCAATGATAGCAACTCCATCATTTGTCTCCCACAGCATAACCCTCAGCAGTTTGCCTAAACAACACCAACCATGCAAGTATCTGTCCAATCAATGAAGATGGTTTGGCGACCAACGAGCAAGCAAGTCCCCTCCTCCTCAACTCAATCCTATGGACGTGCCCAAACCCATGTGCACTCAAAAGCTCAATTTGCTCAGCCCTTTTCCCCCATGGAGCCTCGTCCACGATACTCCACCCCGCCCCTTGACTTACAAATGTCAGATCTTATCTAGCCACTCAAAGATAACCTCAAAGGTAAGCTCACAAATTTAGCCAAATGGGCTACTCAGTACAAAACCCTCTTTAGGGGTGTTGATTAATAAACACGTGTAAGTCCTCACCCACACGAGGACCCAAAAAAAGAAAGAAAGAAGAGTCTCTTAGTGATTAGGACCACTAACACACCTTTTGCTCTCGCCCATGCACAACACTTGTAATTCTCAGTGGGCTCTGTCCTATGCGAACACACTGTACAAAGCTTCATCATCGATAGCCATCCACGTACATATCTGGATGGGGGACCAGATGGTCACAAGCTTGGTCAATCTAATTTTCTGGATCTTCTTAATCAACCCCAATTCACCCCAATAACTATGCTTCATGCTTAATCCTTCCTACCCATAACTTCTTCAGCTCAACACCTTTGGATCCTCCATCAACTGCCACTCCTATCAACACAGGATCCCATAGCTCCAATGACAAAAGAATCCAACCTTAAAAAAGAAAAAGAGAGAACACCGTAACTCAATGACTCAACATCCACAAGAGCCAAGATACCCATTACGTTGTCTTGACAAAGATGCTAGAGCTTCATGAACATCACCATCGACATACAGCATCTCGGAGCACAAGCAATTTCCATGTGCATTTCCTCCTTGTTCCTCTGGAATTACCACCTCTCCACTTTCTTACTAACACCATTTTTTTACTAACCCCTCCTTAATAATACCACCTACCACTTGGGTATTGGTCATTAAGTATTATGTGCTAGTCTACTCATTCAAGTACTCTCTCCTCTAATGAGGTTGTCTCGCCACACAAAGGCGACAAAAAAATAAAAACACCAAAAACAAAATAAAGAATACTACTGGAGGGCACATACAAGAAAGCAAACTCATAAGAGCCCATAAGACTAGCACACTTAATCGCAAGTAACTCCACTAACTTCTTTCCATCTTGTTAACTCCCCCACCCCCTCTCATTTGCGTAGAGATAGGAGAACTGACCTGATTAGATTAAGTTATTATCTCTAAAGAAAGCATATTTTTAGAGAGAAAAGGTCCTAGCTAGCTGTTGAATCAAGTGATTGAAGTACCTTAATCCAATAAAGGATTGTATCTCAAAAGCAAAGTCCCTAGTGCCTTGAAAGGGCTAGATTAAATGACTCTTTATGAATGTTATAAAAAACAAGACATAGGGAGTTCCAAACAACTCGATGTTTATTATGAGAGGGTTCAACCCTTCAAATACAAGTGATGAAAAGCAAGAACTCTAAAAACAATAGAAAGCACTTTGCTAACAACACTTAAGTGAGAAAAGCGTGAAGCCTAAAAAAACCCGCTTTCACACATATACTAAATCACATGCCCATGGAACATGTTAGAATACTCTTGCTCTATTGGACTCACCTTTGACCTCCTTGTTTATCTTAAGCTTATTATTTCTCAACAATGAAGAACAAGGAGTAGGAAAAAAATAGGGATTGATGTGATTAATTCAAAGAGGCCCAATCCTCAAGAAAAGACTCTTTATGAAGAATAAGGATCATGATAAAAGTCAAAGAGGCCCAATCCTCAAGAAATGACTCTTTATGAAGAATAAGGATCAAGATAAAAGTCAAGAATGAGAAAAATAGGGATTGATGTGATTAATTCAAAGAGGCCCAATCGTCAAGAAATGTGAAGGTAATTAAACTCAAGAAACCAAGATTAAAATAAATTTAAGACACCTTTAAGGAGATGTCCTTAAGATCCTTACTAATGACCAATGTTCTTTAGAAGGATTCTCAAAATTGAATAAGGTCAAAATACGAGAACTAGACCAGTTTTCTTTAGAAGGATTCTCAATATAAAATTAGAGAACTAGACCAATTCTCAATATAGAATAAGGTTAAAATATGAGAACTAGACCAACAACTTTAGAATGATTGTCTTTGTACATAAAAAATACCTTAAACAAAGTTGAGACTGGATTAGTTTACATAATCAAGAGTTAAAAATGATCCCAAGAAGGGCATAATCTTAAGAAGGTGTCGCTAGGATATGTTGTCGCTAGATGATTCAATTGTTTAGAGTTTTGATTGAAGAATTGTGATGCCTCATAGACCTTACGATGGTTTACTCTGCTTCAAATGTGAATATGGTGTATTTTGAAATACTGCTTACTTGTTTGAAATATTGTATTCATATGTTGCATATGCTTATTTATGTGTAGCATGTGAAGGTACCACACATATTTTTGGATTGTTGCATGGGTGACATCCAAGGGTGCATCATACAAAGGTGGTCATTTGAGACCTTGACCCCTCTTAGTCGAATGTGGGTGTGCTCCTAGCATGATTAGTGTGAGGACAAGAAGTATCTCTGGAGTAAAATAGACATAGTAGTGCCTAGTGGCTAAGTATACGTGCTGGTACTAGACATACATGGCTCTTGAAACTGGTACCTAAAATGTTTATGCTTCTAGGATAGGTGACAACTAATAGAAGTGACTCCTAGGATTCTTTAGCACTTGTGTTGAGGTGGATGTTGTAGACATTGTAGGCTCATCCGATCATCATAGTGGTCCAAGAGTGTTCGTGTAACATGGTTACTCTTAATTTGTATATACTTATATGGACCAAAGGCCATGGGACATGATTAATGAGTGTGGACATACGGCTAAGTGTCAATGCCACATCAATATTATATAGTGTGTGTAAAGGGACTCTAGTATAAAAGATAATTGTGAGCTTAATGATCTACATAATTCTTTATGATCTTCATGATCTACATCATTCTTTGAGTAAACCAAGATGTCATCAAAGAAAAGAACAAAATCATCCAAGGATTCTCTGAGAATATCTTGCATAAGATGATTAAACGTCGCCCGGGCATTAGTCAATCCAAACGGCATGACTGCGAACTCATAATGCATATAGCGAGTATTGAATGTTGTCTTCGGGATGTCATGTTCCTTGATTTTGATATGGTAGTACCCGGATTTGAGATCTATCTTTGTGAACATTTGGGTTCCACTTAATCGATCCAGAAGTTCATCAATCCTAGGGATAGGATACTTATTTTTAATTGTTAATTGATTCAATCCTTTGTAGTCAATACAGAGTCTTAACGTTCTATCTTTCTTCTTTTGAAAGAGAACGGGCGCACCCCAAGGTGAGACACTGGGTCTAACGAATCCCTACTCTAATAGGTAGGTGCGAATGGGCTCCTAGTTAGACGGAATAGTGGTCCCATAGTATTAAGCTTAGTGGTGCATACCTTCCTAGTTTGAGGATCGCACTTATGTTGCAAAGATATGCTGTATATTTTTGATATTGTTGATGTAATAATATTTCATAGATTATGATACGGCATGTTGTTAGTTCAATAAAGGACCATTTTTTCTATCAGATGCATGTGTGAACTATATTTTCATGCCTTGACGGGTGAGTGTGTAATGAATAAGGGAAGTTCAATAATGGGTGAGTGTGTAATGAATAAGGGAAGTTCAATAATGGGTGTATGAGTTCACATGGCTCCTTAGGTCTAGTGGTGGTCGACGGGGTAGGCTAACCCATGGGATCAGATGGGATTATGCTAAGCCTTCGGACCCGGTTGAAGCATCAAATAGACTAAACCATTTGAAAGTGAGTAACAAAGTGGCCCAAAGTTGCTGGTGCTTTCCTAACCAAGAGACCAAACCTATTTACAAACTAAGAGAAATTGGGGAAAATAGGAGATTAGAAGTAGATTCGTATAAATTTTAACAGAGTAAGGTAGAATCATCCTTCTTCATAATTGAGGAATAAGACGTTGTGTGAGTGCATGCCAAGGCTGTCGGTGCCTCTTATTGTGAGAATTGCAAACATTTTACTTGGAGTAATTGTACCCAATTTCTATCATAAGGTATTTCCAACCAGCTAAGTAAGAAAGCTATTGGATTGCCAAGGAATAGGATATTGACGTATAGGAGCCTCAAGTGAGTATCTCTACCATTAGTTTAGTCTTCCACCTATAGTTATTCTGACAAGTTAGGGGGCTAGTGGTCCCAGGCTCTTCTGAAGAATCTACAGTAGTTATCCAATAATTTAGTTTATGACATAGTGTTGTTTGCAAGGGAAGCGTATAGAGTGCCCAACATGGTGGCAGTTATTACAAACGTCACTAGGAAGCCTGGATCATAGGAGTAGTGTAGAGCCTAAGCATCCACAATGTAACATACAGTGTTAGAGGAGATGATGTGTCAGCTCCAATGAAAAGAAGTCCTACATAGCAACACAACAGCACAACACTATAACATTCAACTCAACCTTCAAAATTTTAGGAACATAGAGGAAAGTGATGCATAGACAATGCCTTTTGCGGTTTTGCAAGATGGCCACTAACTAGTGGGTAAAAAGTAGGCATTGGACTGTAAGCCAACACCTTAAAAATTTAAGCACCAACAAACAAAGGCCATCATTTGAGAACAAACGAACGTAGAATAAATCATGGGAAATATTACAAGAAAATGACAAATTTCAATGCAATCAGTTGGCCTGTGAGAGAAGCCCATAGTCAAAAATCTTGAAGCAACCTTGAAGCATTATACGCAGTAAAGGCATACCCTAAAGATTGAAGCAATGCAACTCACCAGCTTCAAAGCATCATAGCCTTAGCTCAAGGCTCAGCCCAACAGGATAGCAATGTACATGTTGTAGCATGAGGCAGAAGAAGAATGGGAAAGTTTTTTTTATGCTTGTTTTTTAAACCTTAGGGTTTCTTTAAGGGTTTTCTTTTAGAGATCTCATTTTCCCACTCCCTTGGTTGCACCACTTTTTTTCCATATACACACCTTTGCCCACTCACTTGTCCATCCATCCACACCCATTATCATTCACTTGTGGCCTATATTCAAGACAGTTTGTTGAGCATTATGGTAGTGTTTCTGTGCATTTAGAAAATTTTACCTTGCTTGACATGTGTTCACATACACTGGTTTAATTTTATCTTATTTAACATATGTTCACACAAAAACAAGGAAAAAATTTACCTTGTTTTACATGTGTTCACACCTTTGTACACTACATGTGAATGATGGAGTCTCAGATTGGATGATTATTGAGGAAGAATTAGACGATAGAAGTGTAGGAATTGGATGATTGAAGTCTTAGTTTGCCGATCGAAAAAGTGGAATCACCCAACAAAAAGCTAAATTGGACAATTGAATCAAGCAACCAAACTACACAAGAATCAGATGATTGAAGTCTTGGATTGTCAATCAGATCGAGTGATCAAAAAATTGAATCACATGATCAAAAAAGTGGATTGTTGATTGAAAATTTAAAATTTCCAATCAAATGGTTGAATAAGAGAATGATAAAAAATGAGACGATTGAAAAAATTGGATCGCTGCCTGCTCTACTGATAGATTAAAGTTGAATTGTCTATCTGACAAAGTTGAATCGCCGATCGGATCAAGTTGAATCGCTGATAGGAGAGTTGAATCACCGATTAAACAAGGTTAAATTATCGATTGAACAAAGTTGAATCGCCGATTGAACTTCCGCAATTGATTGAAAAAGTGGAATCGCCGATTGAACTGGACTTGCAATCAGACGATTGAACCTCCGATCAGGTGATCAAAAATCCTGAACAAAAATCGGGCCATTGGATCATCGATTGAATGATTGAACCTCCAACGCAACATGATTGGATAAAAAGTTGGTAAGTTATTGTTTAAGTGCTATGAGGTAATAAAAGGATCCTTCAATTTATTATTCTAGATGAAGGCTATAGTATGATAACTATTTGCTCTATTACCCCTTTTTCTATCACTTGAGTGGATGCTTACATATTGAGTAGAATGCATTGGTCATCACAAGTAGCTCATTGGTATAGAACAAACCATCACAATCACTTCAAGGAAAAATATAGCTGAAATGACGAATCTCACTTAAGAAAAGAGAAAAGGTCAAGGACACACTTACACAAGTACTATCATAAGATCAAATATTGACATCATCTAACAACTCTAACAACGCAACTAACGATAGTGAAGATGGTGATAGTGTAGATAGTGAAGATGGTGATAGTGTAGATAGTGAGGATAGTGATAGTGAGGATAGAGATGAAAAGTATTCAAACTCGATGGTGATAATGAAACCTATATCATGATCTACACACACACACACACTTACTCCATTTATGCTCATATGAAATGTGTAATGGCACAAATTGCATGATACCGAAGTAATCTTCGAGCACGTGAGAGTGCAGAAACTAGTTCACAACATGAACTACTTACCGTTTCACGACATGAACGATTTAGATCTCACAACGTGAATGATTCTCTGACATCTCATGATGTGAACTATTATCTGCAGTCTCACGGCCATAGAAAACAAAAAAAATCAGATCGATAGTACCTTACCAAAATTAATTTGGGGGCAGCAAATTAGCTTATCATATCACATTCACATGCACTTGAGTTCTGGAAAACTCATCGGAGACGACCTCATTCCCGAAGATAATGCATCAAACCACCCAGGGTCTTCCTATCAAATGAGTGTTGGTTCAGGCCACTCAGCGAGCACTCAATTGAGTGTCTTAATAAGGAATCTAACCACTGTCGATACAACTAGTGAAGAATCCATGGAAGAAGGGCTACGATTCTCTGGGTTTGGAGAAGAGGAGAAACCACCCTCCCCTACAAGATCTAGTGGTATCATTGATATAGCCCAGGGATGTTTTGATCTCCAAACTAGAAATGATGAGGAAGTGTAATCTGTGGGCACACGCCCATCAACTAGCGCTAGACTAGGTCCAATGCAAGAATTACCAACCCAACCTTCAAGTTCTAGGCTATCTAACACTGGCACCCCTAGAATGAGAAGAGACTTGGAAAGCGTGGCCAAGACAGATCAAGTATTCTTCCCAACCTTAGAGGAAGTGGAATTAGATTTGAAAAGGGTTGAAGTAGAATGACAACTACGAGAATTAAGATTAAGGAGGAAACAAGAGCTTGATACTCAAAGGGCTAGTACTGAAAAAAAGGAAATGGGAAATGTGAATCCATTTCAATCACGTGGCAAGGAACCAAAAATAATCATGGGCAGCAGGATGACTGAGGGAGACATCCCAAATTTAGATCCCATTAATGAAGAGCTAAGAGTAGAGGAAGGGTTTGATACCTACTAGAACGAAGAAGATAACCTATCGAGGGAAACTATGGAAGTAGAGGACCGCCTGTACACCAAGAAGGACATAGAGAAAATGATCAATCATCCCACCTTCTTACAGGACATGGAGCTCTTGATTCTACAAAGACAACTAGAGGTTGCTAATAATGAGCCCTCGCCATAATGAGTTGGCCGAACCTACCCTAGAGACCGAAAATTCTTGGAAGAGGACAAGATCTAGATAGAGGGGGATAGCACCTCGAAGACCAAGGCTAGATCCAAATGTAGATCTTAATGCGGCCACAAGGAGAGATTTGTTGAATATACTCTGGCGCACCTCTATACACAAATGTTCATCATAACCCTACAAGGGATGGTGGTTGGCAGTTGGATTTTTGTGGCACTTTGCTACCTATGGGTTGTTGCGACTCTGTTGTGCCTCTGTACATGATTATTCATCATAATCTTACAAGGGATGATGGTGGGGTAATGTTCTTACGGCACCTGCTCCTATGAGATGAAGATGGAAGACTCCTCCACTCTACCTCAGTCATGACCCATATATTAGAATGGAGGTGGGTTCTTTAACTCACTTAGCCTATCTTGTGAGACCTCCGCCCCCTCCGAGTTGCCCCCTTCGAGGGCACAGGCGGCGGAAGCAGCATCAGCCTCTCGTGCGGGGCACGGATCCACACTTGGGGCCTCGCCCATGAATATCCGGACAAGAGACTAGCCCGGTGGTTCCTTCGAAAACTGAACCTGGAAAAACTTCCCTCGCTCGGAAGGCACAGACAATTCCACCAGGAAAATCATCTAACGTGAGAATTGATCTACAAGTCAAAGTCTTAACTAAGCAAATTGATCCGACCGAACCCGAAAGTCACATGGTCAGATCAAGGAAGAGACTTGCACTTTGTCCATAGAATCATCGCTTTTTTTCCCCTTTAGCGAGGCACAGCTGCCTGCTGATTCCCTCCCATAGAACAAGGGTCTTCCTAGGACTTAATCGTAACTATTTATAACTAACATAACTTAATCATAACTAACGTAACTATTTGTATCGTAGGAATCCTTCGACCCAGCCTAACCCTAACCGACGAACCATGGGTTAGCCAACCAGCTGCCTGCTGATTCCCTCCCATAGAACAAGGGTCTTCCTAGGACTTAATCGTAACTATTTATAACTAACGTAACTTAATCATAACTAACGTAACTATTTGTATCGTAGGAATCCTTCGACCCAGCCTAACCCTAACCGACGAACCATGGGTTAGCCAACCACCCAACCACTGTATTGGTGGGATTCCTTTATAAAAATTTGGTTATGTTTTGCCCGGGTACCGAGGGAAAGAGTTCCTTGGCCCCCTAGACGACGCTTCTTTAAGCAAAATTCAAGATAGTCATACCACTTACACACCCAATATGAAATTGCCATTTTAACAGATTCGGCTGTCTTTAAAACAATCTTTCAATGAAATCATAGTATTACTGATCATAATCCTCCAAAATATTGAGTCCATTATTTTACAAAATATATCATCCGAACTCTCCATTGAAGACCAGCTGGTCAACCAACAAGATCCAATATTAAAATTCAGTTCACAAAAGTAATTCCTTTCAGTTCACAAAAGTAATTCCTTTCAGTTTCATCCATATCTTCCTTTCAGTTCATCTGTATCTTTCTTTCAGTTCATCCGTATCTTCCTTTCAATTCATCTGTATCTTCCTTTCAGTTCATTCGTATCTTCCTCGACGTACGCATGGGTGTCCTAGCAATCGCGAGCCCACGCAGCATCACGTGGTCAGAACCCTCTAGGATCCTACTTAGGTGTCCTAGCACTTCACTTAGGGACCGCTTCGTCGGTCCTCACCCATTGTACTGGAAGCGCATCATTTTAACCATACCGAGGCTGGTCAAGACCTCGGCAGGCTTTGCCGCGAGTGACGTCCCTCGACGACTCCCCGCCAGCTGTGTTGTAAAACGAGTCTTTCCTTAGTTAATCACATACCAAATGCTTCCTCCAGCATTCTGGCGTAAAATAGACCTTTAAAAGAAAACAAAGGTTCTATGCAAGTAGAATTCCCGGTTCGAGTTTGATTCCACAGAACCCTTTTTCCATAATCCAGATTCTCTTAATGAGAATCATTGATCTCTCATCAGGGTAATCTACCCATCATTGACTGAATTTCCAACTAGATTCTTGGTGAATTCGGTTAAGAAAAAATTACCCTAATTTAACGGTACTCTAATCTTTGTGTCAAGAATTGAAATTGGTCTCGAGGTTTTAGCTTGATTCAGATTCGAGAAATGGGCAAGTAGTTTACTGGTGGTGGCTGCTATTCTCACAGTCGTGGTCTAACCAAAATTACTTCTAACTTTGATTCCTAAGGATTTTCTTCAGATAAACATCTACTCAACTTCTAACCGTAAGGGAATTCTAACTTTATGAAATTCATTCCTTCCTAACCACAATAGGTTAAGAATTAGTTCTATACGAGAATATTGGGATTTTATAAAAATAATCTTCTTCCATTAATCCAATTTTGGGTAAATATTAATTTGGTGATTTATCCACATAAAATATCTAAGAATATTCTTTCCACCAATTTAATTATCAACCCTAATTTTTTAGGTGGAATTATGGTGAAAATTCCTCTTTTGTCATCAAAATTAATTTAAACCTATCTCTATTTAAAATACCATAAAAATTTATCTTTCAATTAAATACAAATATCCATTTTTTTGAATATGCTTAAAATTCCTCTTTTTGCATTGAAGTGATTGAATTTTGAATTCCATGGGAATTGCTCTTTTATTATTTAAAAAAATTCTTATACATAAATTAAATTTATCAAAAAATTCTCTTTTTAAATTAAATAAAATATCCATTATTTTGAATATGCCAAAAATTCCTCTTTTTGCATTTAAATGATTTAATTCCAAATGTCATGGGAAGTCATCTTTTATCATTTAAAAATTTCTTATACATAAATTAAATTTATCAAAAATTTCTCTTTTTTAATTAATTAATTATGCATAAATACAAAAAAGGTATTCTTTCTTAAATATGATCAAAATCATTCTTTTTGCTTTAAATTTCTAAACCTACAATATGATAGGAGTTCTTCTTTTACTATTTTGCATAAAAATAAGATATGTATTTTTTTCAGAAAAATTTACCATAACTTTGCTGCTATTACTGATAATTTTTAATTTTCCTAAAAGAATAAAACCTTGTATGAAAATATGATAGAAAATCTAATTTTAAGCTTAAATCTAAACTATGAAAACTTAAATCATAATTTTAATCATAATCATAAACTTGATTATGATTATCCCACTAGATTAAACTAATTTCATTATTCCTCTTTTCCCAAATTGATAGGATAATCTATTTCTCATTTAGAATCAATCAAAGTAGTTTTTAACTACTTATAAAAATAATCTAAAAGAAATAACCATTATTTTGTTAACACAAAATCATAAAAATACCATTTTCTTAATCTCTAGCTTATCCTAGAGTTTGGTTTTGAAGTAAGAAATTATCAAAGAGAAGCATTCTTTTGCTAAAGAATTACATTTGAGAAAATTTACAAAAAACCATAAAATTTATTCTTACCTCAAGGATTAGCTTGTTTCTTTTTTTAGAAGTGAAGCCCCCAACTGATCAATTGGTTTAGCAAGTGGAGAAGAGAGCTCCAAGAGTTGTTGAAGAGAGAGAGAGAGAGAGAGAGAGAGAGAAGCTCCAAGGTTCCCAAAAGTAGAGGAAAAATTAAGGGATAATAGAAAATATGATTATTTTAATGTAATACTGGCATGGTATAGTTGACATATGAGAATACAAAAGAATGAGAGTCTATTTATAGGTGAGGGATGCCACTAATTGAGTCCAACTGGGTTCTAGAATTTTCCAGCTTCAGTTTGACTCAATTTGGACAAGATTTGGACCAGTTTGGCTCCTTTTTTGATCCAGTTTGGTCCAGGAGAGAGGAGAGAGAAAATGTCCTATTTTTTTTGAATTAAAAAACTCAACTCATCATGAGAAAAAAGGGATCTCCTTGAGGTGGCATTCTCTCTTTATTGAGGTGTCAAAAATACATCATTTTCTCTAAATATCTCATTTTATTACTAATATCTCTTAATTTTTAACTAATAAACCTTGTACTCAATCAACTCTTCATCTTATGTGAGCATTTACTCATTTTTGGGCATTTTATTTTATTCTTTGGATTTATCTCATCCCAACACTTGGATTAATCCTATTGGCCCATAGGAACCTTAATTGGATCATAATCCAAAAATTTCTGAAAATCTAGACCCTTAGGCTAAGGTCCCTTATATCATTTTTAATTGATTCTATGCAAATTAGAGAATTTATTTTGAATTTGTGTTTCAGGGAAATATATTTTAGATATTAGGAGACTTTTTATATCCAAAAATATCTCAATATTGAATTACCTCTCTCTAGAATTTTTCTTCTCTCTAGGTAAAAACAAGGAAAAATAATATTTTCTTACATTCTGAAATAGGAAATAATTACAGGGGAGTGAGGTAAAAGCTTATTCATTATTCAGGCTGAGGAGGAATCTTACATCCTCTCCCACTTGAAGAAGGTGAGATGTCCTCATCTCATAAAGTGGAGGTAATCTTTTTGCATCTCTTCTTCTTTCTCCCAGGTGGCGTCTTCTAGAGGGAAGAACTTCCACTTGACTAAAAACTCTTTGAGGACTTTGCTCCTGAGAACCTTCTCCTGAACGTGAAGGATTTCTTCAAGATGGAGTACCGTCTGGCCTTGAGTTGGAGAAATCAATTGTTCATCATCAAGCACATGACTTAGGCTGGGTACATATTTCTTAAGCAAACTGACATGGAATACATTATGTACCTTGAGATGGGGAGGCAGAAGAAGTTTATAAGCTAGATCGCCTACTTTCTTTATAACAACATACGGTCCACAGTATCTGGGAGAGAGCTTCTTATACTTCCCTAAAGATAAGGAACTTAATTTGGGTCATACTCAAATGAAGACCATATCTGATTCTTCAAACATTCTCTCAGATCTTTTTTTATCTACATATTGCTTTTGCCTATCTTGGGCTGCCTTAATATCTTTACGGATTAATTGCATTTGTTGGTCCATGTCATCAAGCATCTGTCTGGACATCTGGACTCTGATCAAAGGGTCGGACCAAGTCAATGGTGTAAGGCAATCTTGTCTATATAGAGCTTTGAAAGGGCTAATCCCAATGCTTCGATGATAAGAAGCATTGTAAGCAAATTCAACCAGGTGCAAATAGCTTAACCACTTCTTGGGTTCCTTGCCACAGCATGACCGAAAGATATCTTCTATTATTAACTCTTTCAGTCTGGCTATCTGTTTCGGGGTGATAGGCTTACTAAGATCTAAGAAAGTTCCTACTGCTTCGAAGAATGCAGTCTAGAATTTCGACGTGAACTTGGGATCTCTATCACTTACTATCCTCCTGGGTAAGCCATGCAATCTGAAGATCTCTTTAAGGAAAACTCTGGCAACATTCACTGCAGTGTATGTCTCTTTCACTGGAATTAGATGGTCAACTTTGGTTAGTCTATCAAATACCACAAAAATGGAGTTGTAACCTGATTGAAGGTAGTCTAGTGACGAAGGTAGTCCAGTGGCGAAGTCCATACTGATACATTCTCACCTGTGGAATGTCTAGAGGCTGCAGTTTTCCTGGCATCTTGACTCTAACACATTAAGCATTGTCGCACATGATTAAGTACATCCTTTTTGAGTCCTGGCTAGAAGAAGCTTTTCTTCACAGACATATAGGTTTTTATAAACCCTGGATGTCCAGCTATCAGGATATCATGGGCTTCTCTCAGAATCCTTCCCTTTATTCCCTCATCATTGGGAATACATAGCCGATTATTATAATACATGCATCCTTCATCCAATTTGTACCCAACAACTCGACTCATTTCCTGAGGAGTCTTGCTTTTTTGCATAGAAGGGTAGCAATAGGGGCAATGAATTTGTCCTGCATGATTCTCTCCCTTGCTTCACTGATTAATGGATTTGACACCACTGTAATTGCAAGCAAGGAGGCTTTTCTGTTAAGCACATATGCCACCACATTTTCTTTCCCTGGCCGATACTTGATTTCAAAATTGAATTCCTGCAGGGTATGCATCCATCTCCTTTGATGCATGTTGAGATCCCTTTGGGTGAAGATCCACTTCAGACTTTGATGATCTGTCATCAAGGTGAACCTCTGTCCCAAAAGATAATGTCTCCACAACTTCAAAGCATAAACTACTGAGAGTAACTCCAAGTCATGGACGGCATAATTTCTCTCATGTGTTCTGAGTTTTTTGGATTCATAGGCCACTGCACGACCTTCCTGCATAAGAGCACCGCCTAAGGTGAAACCACTGGCATCAAGAACTACCTCAAAAGGTTTGGTAAAATCTGGCATCAATAACTACCTCAAAAGGTTTGGTAAAATCTGGCAATTTAAGGACAGGGTTGGTTAATAAGGCTGTCTTCAACTTATCAAAGGCACTTTGACACATAGCAGTCCACTGAAATATGGTACTCTTCTTGAGAAGGTTAGTTAAAGGGGATGCTATCTGAGCATACCTAGGTATAAAGATTCTATACCATCCACTTAATCCTAGGAATCCTCTGACTTCCTTTACCGTCTTGGGTTCCGGCCAATCTATGACTGCTTGGATCTTTGCAGGGTCAGGAGAAATCCCATCTTTAGACACTATGAATCCCAAGTATTCCACCTGGTTGGCAGAGAAAGAGCACTTGCTCTTTTTTGCAAAGAGTTGGTGCTTCCTTAGGATTTCCAGGACCTTACGCACATGATCTTCATGATCTGCATCATTCTTTGAGTATACCAAGATGTCATCAAAGAAGATAAGAATAAAATCATCCAAGTATTCTCTGAGAATATCCTGCATAAGACGATTAAACATTGCTGGGGCATTAGTCAATCCAAACGGCATGACTGTGAACTCAAAATGCCCATAGCGAGTATTGAATATTGTCTTCGGGATGTCATGTTCCTTGATTCTGATATGGTAGTACCCGGATTTGAGATCTATCTTTGTGAACATTTGGGTTCCACTTAACCGATCCAGAAGTTCATCAATCCTAGGGATAGGATACTTATTTTTAATTGTTAATTGATTCAATCCTCTGTAGTCATCAATACAGAGTCTTAACGTTCCATCTTTCTTCTTTTGAAAGAGAACGGGCGCACCCTAAGGTGAGATACCGGGTCTGACGAATCCCTGCTCTGATAGTTATCTTAACTGCTCCTTAAGTTCTATGGCTTCAGGGACTGGCATTTTGTATGCACGCTAGGCTACTAGCTGAGCTCTGGGGATTAACTCGATCTCATTACCTACTTCACGAGACGGAGGCATCTCAATCATCTCTTCTGGGAACACATCTGCATACTCACTCAGCCACTTTGGTTTTTTAGCCTTGCATTTTATGTCTACCGGATTCATCTTAACAACATAAACAGCTTGACTCTTTCTGAGCCCTTTTAACAATTTAGAAGCCTTGACTAATTGCAACACTAGGGATCCAGAAATTCCAGTTCCTTGAATTTTATTCCCATGAAGGTCCAGGAAAGAGATGGTTCCATTGTGACAATGAATGTCAGCCTGATTCTTATGGAGCCAATCCATTCCAAGGATTCTATCATAGATTCCCAAGGGTAGGACTCTGAACTGGCAATCTATCATAGATTCCCAAGGGTAGGACTCTGAACTGGCAATCTATTACGTTCCCATCTAGACTAAACTTAATAAGGTCTGTCTCAAGGTGTGTGAAAAGACTGGCCAATTCCACTTGCATAGGTTTCCGTGATTTTTGATTTAGGACTAACTTACGCAGACATCCTGAGGAAATAAAAGAATGAGTACTGCCTGAATCAATCAAAAGCTTGAATTGCTTACCCTGGTACTCTGATGGAGTCTGGAGGACTGAAAATTGATGATTCTTCCCCTGATGCTCAATTGCGGCATAGATCTGTCCTTTTTCTTCCTCCACTTCCTCTCAGTTATAGTGATGGCTCTAGCTATTGCAGTTTGAAGTGGAACTCTCTCTCTTTGGTTACCCCAATTTTGAAAGGGATTTCGAAGACTGCTTTACATGGAGGCTCTCTAGGTTGCGCTGGCACTCTTCTGGGGTTACCCTAATTTTGGCGTGGGGCACCTTGATTGGACTGATACGAAGGAGTTGTTGAAATATACAAGTGAATAGGGTGTGTGTGGGAACAAGCTCTTGGATAGAGGCTGTAAAAGAGAAGATGTAATTGTGAAAGAACCTGTGAAAAGGTTAGAAGAATCTACTGGGAGAGAATAATGGGTAGCATGAGGGAATTTAGGAGTGTGGAGATATTCTGGGAAAAGAGAAGAGGTGGAGAGAATCAGGCAAAAGGTGGAGATATTCTGGGAGTGAATCATGGAGAAATCAATGGGATTTGATGCTTGATGTAAACTCTATAAATTAAGGCATAGCCCTAATGAGAATTTGCTGGTTTTTGAGTATCCATACCTACATTAATCTATGTGCTAATTATTCACTAATTACGTTTTAATCACTTACTAATCACTTTGTTAATTATGTTTATTCTAGAGTTTGATCCACCATAGCTCATCATTTTGCTCAAATTTCAACATGGTATCAGAGCCATGCCTAGAATCAACCAGGTTTATGAGCCCATTAGTTAATTAATTAGGATTAGTAGGTAATTAGCAAAAAAATCAATTTTTAGTGAGTTTTTCACCTTCCCCTTCACCCCCAGCCAGCGGAGGACTCCATTCTCCTTGCACACATAACATTAGGCTAAGCCCTTTTAGTTACTTGTAGTAGACTCATAGGGCTACACTCACGTTGAATCTTGTGGGCCAATTCAGCACAGAACTGCAGAATTTCGCAGAATGAAGGGTGCCGTTTTTCTGAGCTATTTTTGACATTGCTACTTCATCAAATCACATTGCTTCAATTCCTCCTAGCCCAAGGGGTAATCAAGCATGCTCTACAAGCTGGTAAAGACAGAATTGAGTTTCATCAAGTCTACAGTGAGATCCAAGCTCTTCATCAAATCTGCAGGTGACTTTGGTAAAACAGAGATTAAGCTTTCAATATTTGGTCAAATCTTGTGTTTCTTGGCTTAATCCTCTACTAGACTCATTGTTATTGATGCCTTTGAAAGCATTTGAGCTCATTTGAAGTGGAAGGCACCAGATATGGGCTCCTCGCATACTCTGTTTTTTGCACACAAAACAGAGCATTAATTTGCTAATCAGTGATTAATCAGTGCTATCACTGTACTTTGGTGCAATTGAGGGTTCAAATTAACCATTAGGTATCTAATACAGATCCTTATAACTTCAGATTGAAAATCGGAGTTGGTTTGATACTCCAACCATCCCGTACAAATTGGTTACCCTTAATTTAATGTAATTTCTGGTAAAATTGTGCTGATAAATTTGTGAAAATCATCATTTTGCATTTAACCCTTGGTTAATGCCTGTAAATCTCACTCAAAATCAAGATTATTCACAGCCAGAGTTGCATTTGGAATGTGCATGAGAATGAATGCTATACGCATTATGTATTGGGCACATTGCATCAGTGTAAAAATGGGAACAGACACTGCCCTTGTCCAGATTAAGGCAAGAGGTAAGACCTCCCGCATAAATTTGGGTTTGCATTGCATAATGACACAAGATGAACATCAAAAGCCCAAAGGAACTGTCAGCAAAACATTGAAACATGTTGCTCACATGGAGCAAAATGACCTGACGGACGAGCTCATGGCCCCAGCCATAAAAGAAGAAGAATATCTCTTCCCAAGAAGAGGATCGACACCAAGAAGAAAAGCTGAAGGAAGACATGGACACGAGAAGAGAAGCTGCCCACAAGAAGAGAAGCTGCCCCGAGAAGACTGGAAGAAGAGACGGACGCGTGGAGAGAAGCTGCCACGAGAAGAAGACTGAAGAAAAGAGAAGATGTGAGGCTCCAAAGAGTGAGGAGCCATGTGAAAATCTCAGAGAGAGAGAGAGAGAGAGAGAGACCCCACAACCCAATGTAACCTGCCCCAACAAAGTAAAACCACCTCTGAGCCACCGATGATGTAGGCCACGTGGTAGATGTATGTGTGAGCACTTTAGTCAAGGTCGCGGGCACTTATAGTAGCCTTGGACACATAGAGAGAGAGAGAGTGTCAAGGACTATGGAGTTTAGGGACTTGAGGCACTGGTCGTGGACTGTCAAGTAAGAGAGAAACTTGATATAGGGTCCAGGTGTGCTAAGATAACTTGAGGGGAGGATTAGACACTGGTCATGGACTACCAAGTAAGGGGAGGCAAACTTGGTATAGGGTCTAGGTGTGCTGGGATTATTCACTTGAGGGGAGGTGTTGAAATATACAAGTGAATAGGGTGTGTGTGGGAACAAGCTCTTGGATAGAGGCTGTAAAAGAGAAGATGTAATTGTGAAAGAACCTGTGAAAAGGTTAGAAGAATCTACTGGGAGAGAATAATGGGTAGCATGAGGGAATTTAGGAGTGTGGAGATATTCTGGGAGATATTCAGGGAAAAGAGAAGAGGTGGAGAGAATCAGGCAAAAGGTGGAGATATTCTGGGAGTGAATCATGGAGAAATCAATGGGATTTGATGCTTGATGTAAACTCTATAAATTGAGGCATAGCCCTAATGAGAATTTGCTGGTTTTTGAGTATCCATGCCTACATTAATCTATGTGCTAATTATTCACTAATTACGTTTTAATCACTTGCTAATCACTTTGTTAATTATGTTGATTCTAGAGTTTGATCCACCATAGCTCATCATTTTGCTCAAATTTCAACAGGAGTCTGTCCTCTGAACTCTGGGACCTTGGCTTCCTTGGTCCACAGAAGGAGATGGGCAATCCTTGAGCTGGTGCCCAAACCCCTGACAACCAAAACACCTGTTCTCACTTCGAAGCTCTTCTCTCTGCATTCTTGAAAGAGTCGGAGTTCTTGTTGAGAAAGAGCTTCAAGGAAAAGGTCTTCCTTCATTCCTAAAACTTCCTAACTTCAGATTCTGGTTGGGACCTTGGTGTGAGGTGGAAGGTAGGAAGAACTTCCCAGTGTTTGGAATCTCTTGAAGGATGAGGGAGCTGGCTTTGGCGGGACTTTAACGATGAAGGCTTTGGCAAAGTTCTTTGCCATTCTTACAACTTCAGCCATGGAAACTGGCTTGGTATTCTTGACCAGGGTGTCTAGAGGTTTGTTCATTCCCCGAATGAACCTGGCCATGAGTTACTCTTCGTCTAGTCGTGGTGGGGTGAAACTGGCTTGGTATTCTTGACCAGGGTGTCTAGAGGTTTGTTCATTCCCCGAATGAACTTGGCCATGAGTTACTCTTCATCTAGTTGTGGTGAGTACTTGGAGAAGAGCAAATGCCTGCTGGTGATATTCTTCAATAGTTTTGCTCCCCTGGTTTAGCTCTAAGAATTCATTCATCTTGGTTTCTAAAAATCCAGGGGACAAAATCTCTTCCTTAGATAAGCTTTGAGATCATTCCAAGACTGGGTGAACAATCAAGCAAGCAAGCATTCACAAACACAAGCATGCAACCATAAGCGAGAGAGAGAGAGAGAGAGAGAGAGAGAGAGAGAGAGAGAGAGAGAGAGAGAGAGATACTCAATTGAGACAAATGGGATTGTCCCTTTTCATATTCCATAAAATCATTTATATACATGAGCTCACTTTTTACAATGGTCGGTTGCCCATTTACAATTGGGGGCCCAAAATTGGCTTCCTAGCTCTATGTACATCTACCTCACTATGATCGGCATTACACAAGTCGTGAGCTCGGTCATCCCGTTCATCTTTTTATCAATAAGCGCTTAGTGCCGTTACAAAATGGTAGATTACAAGAAGTGTAGCCATGCTTTAAAAATGATGTTAACCAGAGTGGTTAACATACCCCCTCTCCCTAATTCAGGCCCGTCGTCCTGGCAAAGGATCTAACGGTAGAGTAGATTGAGTACATGCGAATGAAGTTGCGTTGCGAGGTAGGATGTGGGAGGGCTTGATGGAAGACTCAGTAACTCGTCAAGAAGGTTGTCTCCACCATATCTTTGAAAGTTTGGAGACACCAAAGGCAGGCATCCACTAGATGCGCTCATAGTAGCCAAATAGTTGCTTCAGTGTTGGGCCTTTGTTGATGTTAAAGGACAAGTCTTGAGTGCCTTCGTGGTGGTAATGGCACCAATATGGGAAGGTCTCCAATAGTGTGATGATAAGATTGAAGAACTTGATTGTGGTAACCACAACGAGATTTGGCACTTGCTCGTATCTGTTGTTAATGAAGTCATATAGGTGCTTAAGCATGGTGGCTTCAGTGCACGGGTTCTATGGGGTTGGAGGAGCGAACCATGGGAAGTTGTAAAGGAGTTTTGGGTTCTTGGCCTACTCCTCATGAAAGAGATTCCATGCCCAGCGATAGATACTTGGGGTTGATGAGCCAGCGTGACGCCTTACAGTACCGGTCCCATATATATGGTTAGAGAAAGAATGGACCGGCCGACTGCTCGCCCATGAGGTTCAACAAATTGGGGCGAGTAGTGGTGGGGAGCTTGTGGTAGCCACCACTATGTTGTCGAGGGGGGTGGTTGCACTTCCAGTCGTTGCAATGCTTAGCATCAAGGTAGGGTCAAAAGATGTGGAGGTCCATGCAGTTGGTGACTCTAGTAATGGGCGCCTCCTAGAGTTATCGACCGAGCATGATTTTGTATGGCCTACTCAAACTCTATGCGATGGAGTGGATCATGCCAATTGAGGGGTTTGAGTGGAGGGTCGATCTCCTCTTGCTCTCGTGGTGGTGGTGGTGGGATTTCTCCTTCTTCCAAGGGTGGGGGGGAGGTGATATCGGGTGGCGGTTGCAATGAAGGTGGAGGGGTGGTTGATACTGAGACAATGGTGTGGTGAGGCTTGTAGTAAGTAATGGGGGAGGTCTGGCTGATGTTGAGGGTAAATCTATTATGGCTTTGGGTGGGCCTAAGTTGAGGGTTGAAGTGGTAGGTGAGGGAGGAGTTGGTGAGGGAGGTGTAGTGGGAGGTGGGGGGTGTAGAGGACTGTGAGGGGAAGAGAGTGAGTGTGGTGGTGCTGGGTGGGGGTGGTTGGATGCATGTTCTAGGGTGAGAGGAGCTGGAGGAGGAGGCTGACGGGGGGGAGATGAAGATGGGGTTTGTTAAAGGGGATGGGTGCCCATGGCTCCTCCACCGCTGTTGTTGTTGTCATTGTTGTCTTCATTTGAGTCGGTGTCGTTAGGGTTTTTGGAGTGGAAAAAACCTTTGGCGGGGTGGCTGTGGCCTCTTTGGTGGTGTACTCCATTGGGAAAGCCACATGCAAGTCATCAAACTGCATGATACCTGTGGCCTCGGTAATCTCCATCTACAAATGGCAGTGTTGGTACAAGATGAGTGTTAAATTTACAGCAGTGTGATGAGCTATGTTGGATCAAATGCTATAATCAACATCATTAGAAAAGAGATTAGATGATAATTAAGACATGATTAATTGATAGCTTAATGTAGGCATGGATAATCAAAAACCAGTAAATTCTCATTAGGCCAATGCCTCAATTTATAGAGTTTACATCCAAGCATCTAATCCCACTCATCTCTCCTTGATTCACTCCACATCTTTTGCTTGATTCTCTCCACCTCTTCCCAGAATATCTCCACACCTCCTAAATCTTCTCATGCTACCCTTTATTCTCTCTCCCAGTAGATACTTCTCACCTTTTCACAGCTTCTCACACATTTACAGATTCTCTTTTACAGCCTCTTGCTAAGGGCTTGTTCCCGCACACACCCTATTCACTTGTATATTTCAACACCTCCCTTCAAGTGAATACTCCTAGCACACCTGGACCCTATACCAAGTTTCCCTCTTACTTGTTGTAGTCCGCGACCAGTGCCTCAAGTCCCTAAACTCATAGTCCTTGACACACTCTCTCTCTCTATGTGTCCAAGGCTACTATAAGTGCCCGTGACCTTGACTAAAGTGCTCACACATACATCTACCACATGGCCTACATCATAGGTGGCTCAGAGGTGGTTTTACTCTGTTGGGGCAGGTTACATTGGGTTGTGGGGTTTCTCTCTCTCTCTCTCTCTCTCTCTCTCTCTCTCTCTCTCTCTCTCAGAAAAGATGATCTGACTCCACTTCCTTAGGAGCCTCCATGAAGTTTGTCGATGTTGTTCCTTCTCCACTGGGTTTGCTGTAGCAGTCTCTTGCCATGTGTCCTGGCTTTCCACAGTTGTGGTGGCAAGTGAAGGTCCTTCCTCCTACTCTGCCTCTTCCTCGTCCTCGTCCTCAAGAGAATCCTCCTCGGGTGAAGAATGCTTTTTCTTCTCCAGTTGTTGAGTCTAGCCATTTCTTCGCTTTGAACCTCCTTCTATCTCGTGCAACTTCAATTTAGGTATATTCTTGCTGCTATAATGTTTTCATATTCGCCTTTATTCACACTCTTCAAAAGCACTGCTAGTGCCTCATCATCTTCTACCTTTTTGCCAATGGCTGCCAGTTGTTGCTTATAATGCTTTTATATTTGTTCAAGTGTGTGATTAAAGGTTCACTTTCCTTCATATCCAGTTTGTAGAATTGCATTAATGGATTTATCTTTGAATTTTTTGCTTGAGTGCCAAATAATTTATTGAGTTCATCCCATGCATCTTTTGCCCATTGTATCCCTGTGATGTGATGAATGATTTCATCATTTAAGCTGCGTGCGATAAGTCCTAATGCTTTCTCATTCCTGCTCTTCCACTCATTTTCCCCACTCACCTTTGGGTTTTCATCTCTTCCTTCAACTAGCCCCCACAGATTTTTCCTCATGAGCAGATACATGGTTTTTGTTTGCCATGTATAAAACTGCTCCCCATTAAATTTGGCTATCTCTTATGCCATGTATAAAACTGCTCCCCATTAAATTTGGCTATCTCTTGTGCCGTGTTCATGATGATGTGAAGGGGGTCTTACCTCTTGATCCAATTTTAAGATTCAAGGACAGTGTTTAGCCTTTTATAACTCAATCTGGTGTTTAGGTAATGATGATGTGAAGGGGGTCTTACCTCTTGATCCAATTTCAAGATTCAAGGGCAGTGTCTAGCCTTTTACAACTCAATCTGGTGTTTAGGTAATGATTACAACAGATTTATCAGCATAAACTCACCAGAAATTACATTAAACCAAGGGTAACAAATCTGTACTGAATGGTTAGAGTATCAAACCATCTCCGAATTGCAATCTGAAGTTATAGGGATCTGTATCAAATACCCAATGGTTAATTTGAACCCTCAATTGCACCAAAATATAGTGATTAGTGTTGATTAATCAATGATTAGCAAAATAATCCTCTATTTTGTGTGCAAAAAATAGAGTATGTGGGGAGTCTAGATCTAGGGCCTTAGAGTTCAAATGAGCTCAACCCCTTTCAAGGACATCAATAGCAACTAGTCTAGTAGAGGATTAAGCCAAGAAACACAAGATTTGACAAAACATTGAATGCTTAATCTCTATTTTACCAAAGTCACCTGCAGATTTGATGGAGAGCTTGGCTTGGATCTCACTGTAGACTTGATGAAATCAAAAACTGTCTTCATCAGCTTGTAGAGCACCCTTGAAAACCCCTAGGGCTAAGAGGAATTAGAGCAATGTCTTTTTTTGTGGAGGAGTAGATTTGCAGTTCTCTTTAGAAAAGTGGCGCTGGCGAATTAGCAAAAATTGGCAGCATATGCGATGGCGGTTTGACGTGTTGAATAGATGGGTTGGAGCATAGGGCTTGTGGCTATGTGTGGAGAAAGGCTTGAAGCCTATTGTTAAGCCTGGAGGGAGATCAAGCCCCTCCACCAACTGGGGTTACAAAAGCTCTTGAAAAAAAAGAGATAAAAACTTGATTATCTACTAATCTTGATTAACTAGGTGATTAGCAAGATAATGGGCTCATAAATTTGATGGATTCTAAGCTAGGCTCTGATACCATGTTAAATTTGCAGCAATGTGGTGATCTATGGTGGATCAAATGCTATAATCAATATCATTAGAAAAGAGATTAGGTGATAATTAAGATGTGATTAGTGAGCAATTAATTGATAGCTTAATGTAGGTATGGATAATCAAAAACCAGCAAACTCTCATTAGGCCAATGCCTCAATTTATAGAGTTTACATCCAAGCATCTAATCCCACTCATCTCTCCTTGATTCACTCCACCTCTTTTGCTTGATTCTCTCCACCTCTTCCCAGAATATCTCCACACCTTCTAAATCTTCTCATGCTACCCTTTATTCTCTCCTAGTAGATACTTCTCACCTTTTCACAGCTTCTCACTCGTTTACAGATTCTCTTTTACAGCCTCTTGCTAAGGGCTTGTTCCCGCACACACCCTATTCACTTGTATATTTCAACAATGAGGAGGTCCTCTCTGCTAAGTATGGCGGGAGCTCGTAGCACTTGAGGGATTTATAAGCATCATATACGACTTCCCAACGTGTGCAGTGTAGGAATCAGAGGCCTTCTGTAGTTTTGGGGAAGGAATAAGGGTAAGGGCAGAGCCCATTTGGTACAACGAGGTCTATGGGTTTTGTGTGTTTGGTTGGTTGGCCATAGTAGCGAAGGAGATAGGCCCAATTTAGAAGGTTTGTTTGGAGAGGATGGGCTAGGAGGTCAAAAAAGATGGGGGGTGGGCGAAAGAAAGTTACCCTTAAAAGAAGAGGGTGGCTAGGAAGGAGATGCTATGGGGTGGGAGTTTGGTTAGTATATAAGAAAAGGTGGTTTGGGATAGGGGTTCATTGATAAATATGTCATGTTGTAGTAGGTTAAGGCGTATGGTGTAAAAATTGAGCTCAAGGGTTTGTGGGGGGGTCTAGGGAGGAGGAATGGCTAAGATGGGAAGTTGCTCATGCTTCGATGATGGCTTCCAATTGCATGGTTTTATGATCGAGAGCCTCCTCTGCAGCCTCGCGGTAGTGCTAGAAGTTGAGGTTGGTTTTGCTAAGGCATTCTTTGGCTTGGGCTGCCCTTTGGCGCGGAGGGCTTGTGTTGCAGCTTGGGCAAGGGTGAGTTCATTGAGGGCCCGTTTCGCTGCTCTGCTTCCTGTGATTTCTATGCTACCTGTAGCTAGATTTGAAGCTTTTAAAGGGAGGATAGGGTGCTTTATAATACCCCCTCTCTGTCCTCTAGGGGCCTGTTGGAGGTTGATATTGTTGATGGTGGCAATATAGAGAGCCTCCTAGCTTTGCTATTCCTATGCCTTTGCAAACAACATTTGTTGTTGCGCTACCATTGCCATCTCATGTTGCCAATACATACAGTCCACTATCTATGTGTGATGAGCTTGCAGGCTAAATGGGAGAAGCCTTGGGCAAAGTCTGGCACTTTCCCATGTGATGCACGAACTCCTTCAGAATATGCCTCATGTGAGTAGAAGCTCCTAGTGCACACCCCGCAGAGGGTTTCCAAGGTATTGCTCTGAGAGGAGCCGGGAGAAGAGAGGGTGGCTTTAGTAATGAGGAGGGAAAGGAGAGGAGCCTGTGGTGGGTGGTGGGGTTTTGTATAAGTTTTGGTCAAAAATGCCTTCCGTTGTGCTTTTTCCTCAATAGCTTTACATTGGGCTTTAGCAACAATCTCCTCTGTGTTTGGGCCCTGGCTAGATTGGGGTGGAATTTTCTCCTGCTGCTTTGGTTCTTGGAGATGCTGCTTTGGGGATGGAGAGGTCTTTTTCAACTTTGACCAGTTCCATAAACTTAGCCTAACCCCATGCAATCCCATGGATTAGTCTATTGCCCTCCACGCAGCCTATGGAGCCAATATGAACTCACACACCTATAATTGATATTTAAACTTAGCCTAACCCCATGCAATCCCATGGATTAGTCTATTGCCCTCCATGCAGCCTATGGGCCAATATGAACTCACACACCTATAATTGATATTTCCTTTTTCTTTACGAACAACAGAAAACAAAGTTCACACACGCGCACTCCATGGCAAACATTTCAGCCTCTTTTTGCTGGAGTGAACTAATAGAGATATGCATGACACCCAAGTTTGCAAAATCCACTTACCACTTACCACTCTTGAACTTATCCTTGGTTTTCTATATTGCACCTGACAAATCCACCCATGGTTTTGGGACCTTAGTCCATTTAACCTTATAAGATCTTTTTAATTATTTTCTTGGAGATGACAATAACATTTTATGCTGGATGTTAATACTATGGTAGTTGCATGTGCTGAACTCATTTTTGGGGTTCATTTCTTTAAATTCTCACATTTTCATTTATTACCCACTATTGCCAAGGTTGTATAAACACATGTGCACATAGTCTCCCAAGGCTTTCATTTAATTTTTTTGACCTCAAAACTACAAGTAATTTTCATAAACTAAATTTATTTTTAAAATTTATACCTCAACTACTGATAATTTTTATTATTTATTCCCATTTTCTTTGTTTACACATCTCATAAATTACATTTATAATATATAGGGATCTTACATTCTCCCCTACTTGAAGATCTGAGATGTCATCTCATAAAAATTGTGGGTAATCTCAAGCTAAGTCTTTCTCTTTTTCCCATGTGGCATCCTCTATTGGGGAGGATCATCCATTTGATTAAATACTCTCGTAAAATTCTATTCCTTAGAGGTTTTTCCTTGGTGTCAAGGACTTCGTTGGGTTCCAATTCTATCTGTCCTTGAGCTAGCATAATTACCCTCTTGATGCCTCCTTGAACATGAGTTGATGCTTTTACACAGATTTCCAAGCATGTCACCATTTTTATGCATGGAGGCCTCTCTTTAACGTGGGTTCTTGACTAGGTACGGCTTGTTGGTGTCTGGTGTATAATTATGACCAAAATTTTATTCTCGTATTTGTTTTTAGTTGTATCCACATGGTCATGTCAGTTGTTCATCTTAAAGAGGGGAGATTTTGTTCTAAAAGCATGATTATTCTTCACAACAGGGTAGCATCAAAGAAACAAGGCATAGAAACATCATAGAAGGGTCTTACTTATACTATACAGGCATCTACAAAGACTTTGATGCAGAGGCTTCAATATCATAATGCTATTACAAATCAAAGAGGATGTGTTTTGCTTTTGAGAGGCTAGTGTAATAGAGTGAAGGCTATGAATAGTTGAAATATAATCAAAGCTATGGTATTGAGAGCACTTCATTGGAGAAGTAGGGAGTCTACCATGATGAAGCACTAAGGTAAGAGAGTAGCAACTAATGGCTTGGAGGTCCAGTCAAAGACTAAGCTAGAGAGGGTGCTATGTTAAAAGCATAACACTTTAAAGGTTTGGTTTGTTGAAAGGAATACATTTGTTAATATGCATGTGAAATAAGGAAGTTAAGGTATGTTGAGATGTGTAGTATAAGGAGGGTTCATCTGTTTAGGTGGTCTGAAAGATTTGGTTTATGTATTCATACTTGGGACATCACTTGGGATGAGTTTTTAATGAACGTATGAGTTAAGACCTACTAGAAGATGTCATTGCTTTTATTTATAAACCTTTCTTGCTTTATTCATAAGATTTTAGCCATAAATAGCTCCTAGTTATTATTATTAGCATTTAGACCTCTTTTTATTAGCACCCTTAGCCTACTTGTGAACCCTCCGAGTCCCCACGCTTGTGCTAAGCCTTAACACTAATTTTTGGTAAACCCTCAACATATACTTGGGTTTGTCCATATGTTAATTTCACGTGTTTCCTTGCCTTGGCCCTAGGTCAATTGGGACGTAACACCAAGGCCTTAGGCTTGAATTGTTGTATTTAATCAAGAAGTTATTTCTTCACTAGCTTGGAGGCCAGACTAGGCCAGAGGCCACTGCTTTAAAATATTATTTACAAACCATGAGCCTTGAGATTTGAACCCTTGTATAAATCACAATAAGAAATTATATAAAAACCCTTGAACCCTTGTATAAATCACAATAAGAAATTATATAAAAACCATATAATTTGAGATTTGTACCCTTATCCAAGTCTCAAGAAGCCATGAGGCCTTATGCTTGAGTGGTTGTGTTCAATAAAATGGGATAGAGAGAGATTTGGATCCTTGTCCAAGGCTCAACATGCTATAGAGTATTGCTTATGGACCTTGAGATTTGGACCCTTGTTCAAATCTCAACAAGTAATTTTATACAAGCCATATGCTTTGATATTTTGACCCTTGTCCAAATCTCAAAAAGCTATGAGGCCTTAGGTGTAAACTGTTGTAATTCAATCAAGATGGTGAGATATTTGGATCCTTGTCTAAGACTTGATAAGCTATAGCATATTATTTACATACCATGGGCCTTGAGATTTTGATTCTTGTCTAAATCTTCACACAAGCAATTGTGTATAAGCCAATGAGTAGGCTATTATTTTTTTGGCATGGAGGCCTTAAGCTTGAACTATTATGCTCAATTAACAAGCTATTACTTTATTGGGCTAGAAGGTTATACTGGCCCAAAGGCGATTGTGTAAAAGACATGTGCTTGGAGAGTTAGACCCTTGTACAAGTTGTTAAAATTGCAGTAATGTGATGAGCTATGGTGGATTAAATGCGAGAATCAACATAATTAGCAAGTGATTAGATGATGATTAAGATGAGATTAGTGAGCAATTAATCTAATAAGATAATGTAGACATGGATACTCAAAAACTAGCAAATTCTTATTAGGCCAATGTCTCAATTTCTAGGTTGTACATCCACAAGATGCCAAGCATCTAATCCCACTGATTTCTCCTTGATTTGTGCCACCTCCCCTACATCTAGGGGCACCTTTTCCTAGAATCTTTTCACACCCCTACATTTACTCATGTTACCCTTGATTCTCTCATCAGTAGATTCCTCTCACCCTTGCACTGTTACCCACTTAATTACAGACTCCCTTTTACAGTCTCTTGCTAAGGGCTTATTCTTGCACACACCCATTCACTTGCATATTTCAACACCTCCCCTCAAGTGAATAACTCTAGCACACTTGGACCCTATACCAAGTTTTCCTCTTACTTGGTAGCCCCCGCGACCAAAGTAAGAGATAGCCCTCAAGTCCCTAACTCAGAGTCCTTGACACTCTCTCTCTATGTGTCCAAGGCTATTACAAGTGCATGTAACCTTGACTAAAGCGCTCACACATACGTCTACCACATGGCCTACATCATCGGTGGCTCAGAGGTGGTTTTACTCTATTGGGGCAGGTTACATTGGGTTGTGGGGTTTCTCTCTCTTTCTCTCTCAGAAAAGATGTCTTGACTTCTCTTCCTTAGGAGTCTCCATGAAGTTTGCCGATGTCGATCCTTCTTCATTTGGTTTTCTGTAGCAGTCTCTAGCTATATGTCCTGGCTTCCCCCACAGTTGTGGCAAGTGAAAGTCCTTCCTTCTCCCTTGCCTCTTCCTCATCCTTGTCCTCGTGAGAGAGGCCTCCTCGGGTGTAGAATGCTCTCTCCTCTCTAGTTGTTGGGTCCAACCCTTTCTTCTCTTTGACCTTGTTCTCTTGCTCTAGTAGAGCTCCTTCTATCTCATCATGCAGCTTCAATTATGGTACATTCTTTAAGGTTGCCACAATGTTCTCATATTCTCCTTTGTCCACACTCTTCAGAAGCACTGTTAGTGCCTCATCCTCTACCTTCTTCCCAACAGCTGCCAATTGTTGTTTAATGCTTTTGTATTTGTTCAAGTGTGTGGTTAGAGGTTCACTTTCCTTCATGTCAAGTTTGTAGAATTGCATTAGCAGATTTATCTTTGAATTTTTTGCTTGAGTGCCAAACAATTTATTAAGTCCAGTTGTTGTTTAATGCTTTTGTATTTGTTCAAGTGTGTGGTTAGAGGTTCACTTTCCTTCATGTCAAGTTTGTAGAATTGCATTAGCAGATTTATCTTTGAATTTTTTGCTTGAGTGCCAAACAATTTATTAAGTTCATCCCATGCATCTTTAGCTCGTTGTATCCCTGCAATGTGGTGAATGATTTCATCATTTAATCTAAGTGCAATGAGTCCTAATGCTTTCTCATTCCTGCTCTTCCACTCATTCTCCCCAATCTCCTCTGGACATTCATCATTTAAGCTAAGTGCAATGAGTCCTAATGCTTTCTCATTCCTGCTCTTCCACTCATTCTCCCCAATCTCCTCTGGACATTCATCTCTTTCCTCAACTAGCCCCCACAGATTCTTCTTCATGAGCAAATACATGGTCTTTGTTTACCATGTATGGAACTGCTTCCCATTAAATTTAGCTATTTCTTGTGTAGTGCTCATGATGATGTGAAGGGGGTCTTACCTCTTTATTCAATTCAAGATTCAAGGGCAGTGTCTCCCCTTTTACGACTCCAATCTGATGTTTAGTGATGATTACAACAAGTTTATCAGCATGAATTCACCAAAAATTACATAAAGCCAAGGGTAATTGATTTGTACTGAATGGTTGGGATATCAAACCATCTCCAAATTGCAATCTGAAGAAGTGAGGGATCTGTATCAGATACCCAATGGTCAATTTGAACCATAAATTGCACCAAAAAGTAATGATTAGTATTAATTAATCATTGATTTTTAATAAAATAATCTCTTGTTTTGTATGTAGAAAATGGAGTGTACGGGGAGGCTAGATCTAGTGCCTTAGAGTTCAAATGAGCTAAGATCCTTTCAAGGGTATCAATAGTAGTTAGTCTAGTAGAGGATCAAGCCAAGAAACAAAAGATTTGACCAAACATTAAATGCTTAATTTGAGCTAATGTTGAGCCTAGAGGGAGAGGGAGCTCCTCCACCAGTTGGGGGTGCAAAGGTTAGTTGAAAATAGACTTAAAAATGGTCTAATTCTTAATTATGATTAGCAAGGTGATTAGCAAGATAATTAGGCTAAAAAATTGGATGAATCCTAAACTTGGCTTTGATACCATGTTAAATTTACAGCAATGTGATGAGCTATGGTGGATCAAATGCAAGAATCAACATAATTAGCAAGTGATTAGATGATGATTAAGATGAGATTAGTGAGCAATTAATTTAATAGGATAATGTAGGCATGGATACTAAAAAACCAACAAATTATCATTAGGCCAATGTCTCAATTTATAGGTTGTACATCCACAAGATGCCAAGCATCTAATCCCACTGATTTCTCATTGATTTGTGCCACCTCCCCTACGTCCCGGGGCACCTTTTCCTAGAATCTTTCCACACCCCTATATTCACTCATACTACCCTGATTCTCTTATAAGTAGATTCCTCTCACCTTTTCACTGCTACCTACTTAATTACAGACTTCCTTTTACAGTCTCTTGCTAAGGGCTTGTTCTCGCACACACCCATTCACTTGCATATTTCAACACAAATCTCAACAAGCCCTATAGGTGTGAAGCTTAAATTGTTGATGTATTGGCCAAGAGAGACCATACTAGCCTAAAGGCCATTGCTTTAGACTATTATTTACAAATGATAGGCCCATGTACAAATCTCCACAAGCAATTAAATAAAATCCATGTGTCTTGAGATTTCGACCCCTTAGCTCCTGTTCAAGAGACCATCCTAGGTTAGAGGTCATTGCTTTAGACCATTATGTATAAAACATAGGTCCATGTCCAAATCTCCACAAGCAATTTAGTTTGAATGCCTTGAGATTTTGACCCCTCAATCTGTGTCCAAATCTCAATAAGCTATTGGCCTTTAAGTGTCAATTGGATCAAGCCTCTAAGTAGTGTGCATTTGTGATAATGGCCAAGCTTAGAACTTTTTAAACGATTGCTTTAGACTATTATTTGCAAACCGTGAAACTTGAGATTTGGACTCTTGTTCAAATCTCAACAAGCAATTATGTACAAGCCGTATGCTTTAAGATTTGGACCCTAGATGAAATCTCAACTAGCCATGATGCCTTAGACTTGAATTGCTTTAGAATATTTTATACTAGCTATGTGAGATTTGGACCCTCATCAAAATCTCCACAAGCAATTGAGAGGCCATGTTCCTTGAGATTTGGACCTTGTCCAGGCCATGAGACCTTAAGCTTTAACCGTTGTGTTAAATCAAGTGGTAGAAACATTTGGACCCTTGTTCAAAGCTATGGGACCTTGAGTCTCAATTCGACCAAGCCTTTGAGTGTGCATTTATGATCATGACCAAAAATTTGCCAATGCAATTAATACAAAAGACAAGGTGATCTATAGTTAAGACCACTTTATTCCAAAAAAAGGTTATTACATTTGCAACTATGTACTTATAAGGGCTACTGCAATTAAACATTGTTTAAAATTGATAACATACCATAACTACCTATGGTTTCTACACCTATATGCTTTTTTAGACTACTCTATTCTTTATCTCCTCTTGGGGCTCCTCCGTCTCTTCAACAATATACCCATAACTTTGCCAAGTGCCGATAGCACTTCCAATCTTCATGTTCCACATATACAAATCTCTAGAATCAATAGGCTCATCTGCTAACATCTTTGTCCAAAGATTGCGGGCCTCTGTTGTGATTCTGAGATGTTATGGCACATCTTCGCATGTTTTCTTGCTTAAATCTTTGTAAACCCTATCCAGGGGTTCCTTCAGAGTATAGTCGGGGCCATTAGGAAAAGCCATTAGAGATCAACAAAGGTTAAATCTTTGTAAACCCTATCCAGGGGTTCCTTCAGAGTATAGCCGGGGCCATTAGGAAAAGCCATTAGAGATCAACAAAGGTTAGGTGAGGATGGTGAGGGTTGTAATGAATAGAACGATAGTGAGGGAGAGAAATACAATGAGAGAGAGGGAGGCAACAAGAGGGAGAGGGAGGCAACAAGATAAGTAAATGCATGGCTATCCCCTTTATTTAGAAAAGTAGATAAATGGAATGAACATATTCAAGTCATTGACATTTAACCATATTGATTGTCTTGCTAAAACATAAAAAAAACAAAAAGTAAAAGTCCTTGGCTAGAGAATTGAGACAAAGAACATTTTATTATTGCAACATGAAGGATCATTTTAAAACTATAGTACAATGTCATCAACATTACTAGGTCCTTTTCACATTGTTCTCTTGCTTCTGAACATTCTCATTAGGTCCTCCTTTTTTTAGAGTGGACTGATATATAAACATATTATGGTTCGCATCTAACTTAAAGATACACAAATATACAAAATAAAGGTACTTACATGCATAATATGGTCATCCAGCACCTACCCTCATTTGAAAATCGAGCACCTAACTTGATTTGAAAATCGGGACATGTGCATGATGGATTCTTTTCCATAGTCACTCGGTATTTCTCATTGCGTACTAGTGATTCCTCAATCTCAATTACAAACACTTCCATCTGCTCAACTTCAATGACAAAATGCTCAAAGACTATAGCTATGCTTGAAATTGCCGAATCTATTCTCTTGGTTGTCATATCCGATATGCCACTTCTGTACCTTGTTGAATGTTGGCCTACATCATTTGCTTTCTAACATTATCTCTTTTGCAACACACCGATCAGCCAATGCTCGGATCTCTTCCACAGTCAGGTTTGTACCTTGTCCCACTGGCCAAACAACTGGGAGTCTAGCAAGTGATTGATAGATGGTGTTACATACTCTCCAAGTATGATCCACACTGCTATTACAAAGCCACATGAACTGACGCCTTTCCCCCCTAGATCATTCTCTCATACTATAGAAGAAAGGAGTTGGAACAAGAGGGCATTAGCTCTTGAGATGTCAAGCTCAACATGAGCTGACACAAGGCGCCTACATGACCGTTCCACATTTACATCACTGGCTGGTTTGATAGCTGGCACTGACATATCTTCGCTAGAGATTCTACAACTAGACTACACTGACATATCTTCGCTAGAGATTCTACAACTAGACTACACTGACTAGTCCACACCTACCCACTCCTCTTAGCGTGTTCACATATGGACTGCTTGTATATACTCTATTATGTGTGTTAGTCACTTTATCTTCTTTGTAGACCTCTTTTGTTGTGTAAAGAAGAATTTTTAGCCTCTCATCTTGTGTGTTCTCTTCTAGGGTTTGCGTGAGTGTGTGTGTGTGTGCTTGAAAGAGCTCAAGCTCTCTTCTCCTCTGCATCTTTTCATGGTATTAGAGCCTGGTTCATTCTACGAACTGAGCGGCAAGCAAGATAAGCATAGGAAGGGGTATGAGGGTAAAAGCTTCATCAACTCTTCCCCCTTTGTGTTGATTACTATACCCTTATCATCGGGAGCTCTTCAAGAGGCACTGCAGCAAACGAACTCCGATTGAGGAGCTTTCTTTGGGGGAGCAAAGCTACAAGGCAACTATAATGTTTTTTGGACATCATTTTTTGGACCGAAAACGCGTTTCGGACGTGTCTAGACCTCCGTTTTTTAGTTCGCATGCATTCATGGACATTGCGGGTTTTGATTCTCTGCAGAACTCTATTTTTTTTGGAATTGCAGGAAGGGCGATTGGTTGTGTAGACATTGTATGTACTGCTGCAAAGAGGTGTTAAAGTTGCCATTGGGTGTATGTATGCAAAGTGAGGGTATTGTTTGTGACAGTTTGGGTGCAGTATAGTACCGCTGTAGAGAATAAAACAATTTGTGCAGGTCAAACAAGAGTGGGTAAAATTGTGTTACAGACAAGATGAATAATGCAATAAACCAGATTGTTGTAGAGAAGCTTGACAAGAATAACTTCCATGCTTGGAGGTTCAGATTGATAAATTTCCTATTGGGAAAAGATTTTTGGGACTACATTGAAGGTGAACATGAGGAGGCACCAGAGATACTGGAGATTAATGCAACTGTTATAGATACAAAAGAATTCAAGGATTGGAATCAAGAATCAAGGAAAGTCATGTATTGGCTTTCTATTAGTATACAAGACACCATGATTGGGCATATATAGGATGCCAAGTCACCTAAGGAGGCATAGAACACCTTGGTGAAGCTGTATGTATTGGCTTTCTATTAGTATATAAGACACCATGATTGGGCATATATAGGATGCCAAGTCACCTAAGGAGGCATAGAACACCTTGGTGAAGCTGTATGAAACCAACATCAAGGCACGAAAGAAGAATAAGCTTCATATTGTGGAGAAGAAAAATATTTCTATGAATGATTATGCCTTGAAGATCAAGGGCATTATGGAAACCCTTGTATCAATTGGTGTTTCTATTGATGATAATGATAAGGTGGAAGTGTGTCTACGTGGTCTCTCAGGCCACAATACAAGGCGTTCAAGACATCTATTCAGACTCGGGAGAACATTCCCAACTTCATAGATTTGGTGTCAATGCTGATTCCATTGAAGAGAAGAATTTAGGTGAAGATCAACAGTCTTCACAAAACAAAAATAGTTCAGAGCAGCAGGCCTTCTACACAAGTTCAGGTAGAGGAAGAGGTAGAGGTCGTGGATGTGGCCAAGGTGATGGCCGAACAGGTAATCAGAATTATGGTTAGCCAGCAGTAACAATCCCAAGATTCGCACAAAAACACACAAGTGGAAGAGACTAATTTAGAGGCAGGGGGAGTCAACGAGGTCGTGGTAATTTGGCAAAGGCAGCATAATGATACACGAGGCTGTTTTTACTATGGTAAGCCTGGACATGTGCAAATAGATTACTATAAGAAGCAGAGTGACATGTGAAATGAAAAAGTGCAGTAAAACAACTATGCGTCCTCTCTAGTAAAAATAATGAGGATAATGAGAGGTGATTTGTTATGCAATATGTTGTCAATGTTGTGTCTGGAAATGATGTAGCAACATGTAAGGATGATGTATGGTATGTTGATTCAGGTGCTTTGAACCACATGACAAGTCATGGTGAGTGGTTCAAGGAAATGAAGAGTCTTGAACGACCAAGTTTTGTTAAAACAGGGGAAGACACTGCTCATCCGATTTTCCATGTTGGAGATGTGCCATTGTCTATGCACGATGGTAAAGTGAAGTACCTTGTAGATGTACTTTATGTTTTGAACATTACAAAGAATCTGGTTTCAATTGGCCACATGATTGAGCAGGGTTTGCACGTCCGGTTTTAACCCTGATGGGGCTGTTATGTAGAAGACTCTAAAGATAAGTGTAGGTTGGTTGCAAAAGGTAACATAGTGGGCAGAATATTTACATTGAATGTAAACATGCCTGCAATGTTTGCAAATGGTTCAATAGTCATTGCATATACATAGATTTGAAATAAGAGAATTGGGCATGTAAATGTGCAAAGAATGAAGTCTATGCATACTAAAGAAATTGTGACAGGGCTGCCTAAGTTTAAGGTTGAAGGTATGCAGAAAGTATGTGAAGCATGTCAATTTGGAAAGCAAACAAAGCATGCATTTTCACATTTCAAAAGTGTGAGCAAGGATGTACTAGATGTTGTGCATTCAGATGTATGGGGTCTTGTGAAGACTATGTTTCTGAGGGGTTGCAGGTACTACGTAACATTCATTGATGACCACATGAGGAAAGTGGGTGTATTTCATGAAGGAGAAGAGTGAAGTGTTCACTCATTTTCAGAATTTTAGAGTGATGGGGGCTGAAAACAGACAGGAAAGCATGTGAAGTGCCTAAGGTCAAATAGAGGAGCAGAATAATACTTCTCCAATGAGTTCTTTGAATTCTTGTGAAAGAATGGTATTCAGAGATAATTTACATGTAGATATACTCTGCAGCAGCAAAATGGAGTTGCTGTGAGCGAAAAAACACTCACATTTACAGAGATAGCACGAGCATTGATGGCAAAGAAGAACATGCCATATAGCTATTGTGGGCTGAGGTTGTGTCTATAATAACAGTTTATATCATGAACATGACTTCTACTATAGCCATACATGATGTAATGCCAGAGGAGAAGTTTACTGGCAAGAAACTTGATTTGTCCCACTTAAAAGTTTTTGGATATATTACATATGCGCATGTGTCAGATGAGTTGTGTACTAAGCTAGATCCAAAGGCAAAAAAAACATGTGTTTATTGGCTATTCCCTTGAGCAAAAGGAATATAGATGCTATACTCCTGCTACACATGAAGTGAGGGTAAGCAAGAATGTTGTATTTGATGAGATAAGTAGTTGGTATGCTGCTGAAAAAAATGCTGTTGGGACTGATGTAAGTGGAAACGTGGTTGCACAAAATGCAAGTCAGCAAAATCACAGTCATTAAGTGGACCAGGAGAGTCCTCATCCAGTGGTTTTGTTGATAGACCATGGAGTGGCAGGCTACATCATAATACCAGTCTTAGAAATGTAGTTGGTACATCACATAAAGGCAAAGAGAAAGTGGTTGAGTCTCTTGGTATGCCTGGTATTTCTGCAGGGCATTCTCTTATTGATGGAAAGTCTAGTGGCTCAAAGATGAGCCTTGATGAGGAGCTTGGGATTCCAGCAAATGAGGACACTTGGTGTAAAGAAGATTATGGAAGCCATGAATGCAAAGTTACGAAGATCTGGAAGAGTCAAAAACCTTGTGCAGAGGTTGACTTATGATGGTTATGTGGCAGATCATTATGCTTATAATGGCAAAAGTTGTGCAGGTTATATAACCCACATGTTTTGATGAGACTATTGAAAATGTGTGTTGGGAGAAAGCTATGGATAAGGAGATGGATGTATTGTATGAAAATGAGACTTGGGATTTGGTGCCATTGTTTGTAGGCAAGAAAGTTATTGGTTATAAGTGGGTGTATAAGGTGAAACATAACAGTGATGGTAGCATAAGTAGGTACAAGACTAGATTGGTAGCCAAATGATATGCATAGGCACATGGGATTGATTATAAGGAGACATTTGCCCCGGTTGCAAAGATGGAAACTGTGAGAGTTGTGATTGCGATGGCTGGCTAAAGGTTGGTTTTTACATCAAATGGATGTAAAAAATGCGTTCTTGCATGGTGACTTGCAAAAGAAGAGGTGTATATGGATCAACCACCAAGTTTTGAGAATATAGGTCACCCACCAGAGTATGTATGTAAGCTTCACAAGGCCTTGTATGGGTTGAAGTAAGCTCCACGAGCATGGCATGACAAGATTGTTGAGTATCTTGTCACTATTAGTTTTCATATGGTGGTTGATGCAAATCACTCTTTGTATGTGCGCAAGAGTGATAAGGGTATTGTGATCATCACTATCTATGTAGATGATCTTATTGTTGGGGGGGTGACAACTTGGATGAGATTGAGCAAGTGAAAAATCTTCTCAAAAGGAAGTTTGAGATGAAGGATTTGGGAGATTCACGCTACTTTTTGGAAATTGAGGTTATTCGCATACCTGATAGTATTTGGCTGTTTCACAGAGACAATATGTATTGGACATGTTGTCCAAGTATGGGATGGTTGATTGTAAGTCAATCCCGGTGCCAGTAGATCAAAATGGCAAGCTTAGGCAGATGCAGGTTATGTGTTGGAGGATCCTACTTTGTACATGAAGATTATGGGGAGTTTGATCTATGTCACAATTAGCAAGCCAAATATGAGTTACATTGTTGGCTTAGAGAGCCAGTTTATGCAAGTTCCACGCAAACCACATCTTGACAGTGTGCGATGTACACTTCGATATTTGAGGGCCATTATTGATTATGCATTGTTTTATGTTGCAGGTGTACCATTGGAGCTATATGGGTACACAGATGCATATTGGGTAGGTAGTATCTCAAACAGGAGATCTACTAGTGGATTTATGTTTTCATTGGGGAGTGCTGCTGTGACATGGAGCAACAAGAAGAAGCAACCCACAGTTGCCTTGTTGAGTACAGAGACATAACACAGAGGAGCTACAGGGTGGTAGCGTGTGAGGTAGCTTGGTTACGCAAGCTACTTGTTGATTTGGAGTTGTATGTGGAGAGAAAAGTTATCATATATTGTGACAATTTTAGCAGTATATAGTTGGCCAGGAATCCAGTTTTCCATGTGCGGATGAAACACATTGAGGTGCATTGCCACTTCATCAGGGAGAGAGTCTTAGAAGGCGACATCGACTTGGCCTACATCAGCACACAAGATCAGGTCGCTGACATCTTTACGAAGGCCTTGGAAGCTGAGAAGATCTGTAGATTTCAAGATATGTTTCGAGTTCATGAGCTAGAGTTCAGCTTGAGGGGGAGTGATGAGATGTCGAGCCCAACATGAGCTGACACTCACGAGGCGCCTGCTTGATCGCGTTCGACATTTACATCATTGGCGGTTTTGGTAGCTGCTGGCACTGACATATCTTTGCTAGAGATTTTATAGGTGGACTACTACACCAACTAGTCCACACCTACCCACCACTCCTCCTAGCATGTTCATAGTATGGACCGCTTGTATATACTCTATTATGTGTGTTAGTCACTTTATCTTCTTTGTAAACCTCTTTTGTTGTGTGAAGAAGAAGATTTTTCAACCTCTCACCTCGTGTGTTCTCTTCTAGGGTTTGTGTGAGTGTGTGTGTGCTTGTAAGAGCTCAAGCTCTCTTCTCCCCTGCATCTTTTCATATTAGCGAGGTCTAAAATAGCTGCATCATAAAAAGAGATGGTTTTCCTAAAACCCTCTCTTGCTAACCAACTTGCATGTTTCGTTTCTTCTAGATTAGTGGTCGCCGACATGTGTGGCACACTAGTGTCATCGATATCTTACAAAAAGAGATTAAGTTAATTTTGCAAGCTCCAACCACATTCTATAACCAAATAGTTAAGTTGACAATTCAGATTCCAAATACAAGCTATTTTTAAAAAAAACCAAGAAAGTAATACTTACCCCTATAAGATGTTTCCTCCAATGGGGATATCTAGTATGCCACACCAACTGAGCCAGCAATCCATGGCTACTAGTAAGTTTGTATCAATGACTTTACCATTCATCCACCATGATCTAATGTGTCTATATTTTAAAAGTGCCTCTTCCTCACTCAACGCACAATGCCATCGACAACATAGTCACTTGTGCTTTTCTTGAAAATTCTTAACTACATATTGTATTGTATGGATGTTCAAGCTTTGTTCCCAATGAAAAAGACGAATGCGCACGACCTTCCAATATTTTCTTAAATCCATTATTATAGATTGTCCTAATTGCCCTCCAGTTGGCTTCAGCCTCATCAGCCCCACCATGAAGCCAAAAAATCTGGCTTAGAAAAGCCTTTTTGGACCACACGATTGTTAATCATTTTCCAAAAAAGCACTTGTGCCACTGTGTCGCAAGCTGCAATTGTCTCATGAGCTCGTAGGTTGCATGCCATCATACAACAATTGGAAAAGTACTAAAAAAATATCATTTTTTAAAGAACTTTACAAGACCAAACTGTATCTTGGATCATATACATGTGTAACCATTGTTATCCATCCTTACATGTGTGACGTGATCAAAACAAACCCAAGCGTTCCTCAAATCCCTATCTCCTATTTGGTGCATACGATTCACTAGATCTAAACCCGATGCAGGGTCTATGGCTGA
Source organism: Cibotium barometz (assembly GCF_041138505.1). Classification (NCBI taxonomy): domain Eukaryota; kingdom Viridiplantae; phylum Streptophyta; class Polypodiopsida; order Cyatheales; family Cibotiaceae; genus Cibotium; species Cibotium barometz. The sequence continues at coordinate 5,318,578 of NC_141102.1, read as the reverse complement.
CATTTTAAATACGTAACACCGCTCTGACTCATCCAAAGCTTACCTAGCAAAACGACTACCATGGAAGAACTCAAAAGTGCATTGTCTCTTCAATTCTAGGATACTTGACTCTGCTCCTTGCACTGAACCATTGATCGTAGAAGCACGCACCATCCTCTTGAATTTATAAGAGAATTGGACAACTTAACAAACTATGTAAACTTTAAGTTCACAAGAATTACCAAAAAATTAAAATCAATATGGAATTGACATTACCTTTGACATTGAATTAGGGGATGCATGCATTCCAACAATAGTAAAAACTCCATGTTGCTAATATTTAATTCATTATTCGTATGCTTCCTGACAACTGCATCTAATATGAGTTGTATTCCACCTCTAAAACTGTCTCTTGCAATGCCCGTCTTAACGTGCCCCCCTTTGCACCTCATGCAAATGTTTCCCTTGATGTATCATCAATCTCGACATATGTGGGTCAGCAGGCATACAAAACAGGTTTGTTCTTGCAGTAGAAACAAGCTAGTGATTCATATCCATCCGTTGTTAAGCCTAGAGAGGGAAGTTTCTGTGTGAGCTTACCTAATATGTGAAAAATTACAAAGTTTCAATAAATACTCTTATGAATCAAAGTTTACTGAATCTAGGCCAAGCTTACCAATCCATGATGTTGTATTCGGTGTGCTGTTCATAGTTCTACTTCCACACAAGGTATAAGTGCACTCAAATAAGCCTCCACACAGGAACTCTTTCATACAGCTCCAAGAAACTTCAATGACTCTCTATAGGTTTCACTAGAATGGCCATCATGTGCTTGCTCCATTTCTTGCATTGGAGAGACTGAAGGAACATGTACATTTGGCAACTCAAAAGCCACATTACCAATATAGATTTGAGGAATCTCTTCTACTTTCTCAATATGTGTGCTTGCTAATAGCATTCTACGAAGAACACCAGCATGAGATTCCTTAGACAGTAAGTATTTGACCACGCTCTTCTGTAGTGGTGTACCTGTGGAAGAATCTTTTATTATAAGATCAATAATGACTTTTTTTTGGGCGCTTGCTGTAGTGTTGCTGACTACCTTATTATTGGAATAATAAGGTATTTTGTTGTTATATCTTTATCAAATATATAACATGGTTCCTCTTCAGTAGGTCTAGCTAACTGGATAGGTATAAGATGATCTACGCTATCATCTTGTGGTTTCATTGCAAAAACTTTCAATCTAGAGTGAGAACATAATATTCCATCAAAATCATCAGTTTTAGTAATATAAAAACGACCCTGTATAGTTCTAACAATAGGATCACTCTCCAAACCTCCTACAAAAATGTGAAAAGAAGTCTTCTTCATGGCAAGAAAAGCTCTCAAAAAACCAACTCAGAAACACACAAGCTCTCAGAAAACTAGCTCACAAACACACAACAAACTAATGATAACGAATTCAAAATCTAAACACTAATTTTATACAAATTAGGAAAAATTATATACTCATTTCTTTAAAAAAATAATCATTATTTTATCAAACATAAAAACATTCTTCAATCATTATAAATAGTGTCATTAATACACAAAATCTAAAATTCGTTTTCAATAATTATACTATGTAATAAATGCTTGCATAACTAACTCTCATTTAATGATTATTTCATAACTAACTCCCATATAATGATTATTCCATAACAAACTCTCATATTGTGATTGCATAATCTTTATATGTCTTTTGTAATCCCAATTTAGGCTATAACCTTATTGCCATCTCTTTTTATGATTCCATCCATTTTTATTTCAAGTAAAGAGTACATCCTTGTATAGTTCTTAAGCCACTGATTTTAACCCCAAGTAAAGATGTGCTTGGAAAGAGTGGGTAGTTTAGGCATTGCTTGGAGAGTGTGGATAGTTTAGGCATGTGCTTGAAAAGAGAAGGTAGTTCTAGATCTCTCCATCCTGCACAAAGCTCCATAACTTGTTCCTAGCACAAGAGAATGCATATGCAATGTGACATGAGAACAATGCCCTTCCATCACCCCATGGAGTTGATGCTAGACAATAGCGTCATACGTGTGATTGATAAATTAATTGATCGTGTGTGTGTGTTTGTGTGTGTGTGTGTGTGTGTGTGTGTGTGTGTGTGTGTGCGTGAGAGAGAGAGAGAGAGAGAGAGAGAGGTATTAAAGTGTATCATGTCCCCACCCTCACTAAGGGCGACAATTTCCCTTATTAGTGAGGGCCCTTACCCTTACTAAGGGCCATCACTAAGGGCGACGGTTTGGCACACCCCCACCAACTAAGGGCGACGGTCGCCCTTAGTTGGCGACCCTCCCCCACCAACTAAGGGCGACGGTTTGGAGAGGGGGTCGCCAACTAAGGGCAATCGTTGCCCTTAGTTGGCGACCCCCCTATGGTTGTCCTTAGTTGGTGGGGGGTGCACATGCCTTCCCCCCATTAAATGCTTGACCCTCCTCTCTTGCGAATGCGGCAGCCACTCCCTCCCCCTACACATGAACACGGCTCCCCTCCCCCTCCGTACACGCAAACATGGTAGCCCCCCTAAAGGAGCAAAATGCACATTGCAGTCCTCCCCCTCTAAAAAGCAAAACATCTTGGGGGGGTCACCAACCAAGGGCGATCGATCGTCCCCCCCTCCCCCCCACTAACTAAGGGCCACCGTCGCCCTTCCTTGGTGGGGGTGTCCCCAACTAAGGGCGACGGTCGCCCTTAGTTGGTGACCCCCACCACCAACTAAGGGTGACCGCCGCCCTTAGTTGGCGACCTCCCCCACCAACTAAGGGCAACAGTTGCCCTTAGTTGGTGTCCCGCCCCCCACTAAGGTCAACCGTCGCCCTTAGTGGGGGGCGCACATGCCTTCCCCCCCCCCTCCATGAAATGTTTGACCCTCCCTCCCTGTGAACATGGCAACCACCCCTCCCTACATGTAAATGCAAATCCCCTCCCCCCTCCCTACATGTGAATGTGGATCCCCTTCCCCCACCCTACATGTGAACGTGGCAGCCTCTCCCCCTAAAGCAAAATGCACACTACAACCCTTCCCCTCCTAAAAGCAAAATGCCCCCTCCCTAAAAGCAAAACGCTTCTCTCTCCCCCATAAAACGACAGCCCCCTCTCCCTCTGTCCCTCCCTAAATCCTAAAAAAGGGATAGCCCTCTCCCTCCCTCTCTCTCTCTCTCACACACACACACTCTTTCTCTCTCTTAAAGAACTCCCCCCTCCCTCTCCCTCTCTCCCTCTCTCTCTCTCTCTCTCTCTCTCTCTCTCTCTCTCTCTCTCTTTCCTCTCTTCTTCTTTGTTCCTTCCTTCTCTTCTTTCAAAATCCTAATTTTTTTTAATTTAAACTTTTTTCTCTCTATTTATATCGATTGCTTTTTTGCTCTATTTTTATCTTTTGCTTTCTTATATCTTTTAAGACTATTTCTTCCTTGTTCGATCTCTTTCTTCTCATGCTATTTGTTTGTTCGATCTCTTTCTTCTCATGCTATTTGTTTGTCCTCATGGCGTCTCCACAATTTCAAAGAGGGACACAAGTGTCCTGATGTTCAATGATACCAAGGTAGCTACTAGGACCATTTTGCATGTAGATCCCACCATGGATACTGTCCATGGAATTGGTTTGCCGCTTGGCGTGTCGATAGAAGATGTTGAAGTGAGAGAAGTTTCTTTTCCTTTTTCCCTTAAAGATGTTGATATCGAACCAAAGGATACATCATTGTGTGGCCAGTTAGAGATTGTGTAAGTTTTATTTTATCTCTCTCCACCTTTTCAATTATGCTCTTTTTTAGTGGTTTTTTTAAGACCACTCTATCTTGTATATATCGATGCGTTTAGATTGTTGCAAATAGATCAAAGTAAATCCCACATCCAAATCGTGCAAAACACGTAAAGAGCACATCTGCCGGACAAGAAAGCCAAGAAGTGATAACTACCAAGAAGAGGAAGAAAGTGCAAGAGAAAGATGGCGATGATTGGAGTCCCCCTCGTCGAAGGAATCCTCCTCTGCAACGTGTTTGAGAAAGGTGCTTCTTTAAAATCCATTAAAGAAACTAAGGAAGTAGGAGAGGTGGACGAGGGAATTAGAAAAGAAGGCGAGAATGAAGAGGGTTTCATGGTGACTCACACAACTCGCTTGCGATTAAACGTCCTACAAGACAGTCTTGACTCTTAACAGAGTGTGAAGGTAATTGTTAACCACTTTTTATTAAATGTTATATAAGGTATCTTTTGGATTACCAAGCATAACATGTGTGTGCATTGTAGGTGGTAAAATCCACTCCTTTGCCATCTATTCCCTTGTGTAGACGTATACCTAACCCCTCTATACGAAGAGTGCCATTTAGGTACAAGAAGCTGGCAAGGGAATTTTATATGAATGGCTATGTTATCGATAGATACAGGTTCATTTGCTCTACCCCCTCATCCCATAATCCTATTACAAAAGTGATTCAAGATGATTTTATTGCATGGGATAACATTTAGCAGAGAGTTGGAGAATATGATCATCAAAGGAACGGAGTGGGAATTCATGAGAAACAAGATATTGTATGTGTGGGATGGCAATCATTGAGTTGTAGCATGGATGGAGAAGATTAATAAATGTGAGTACTTAAATTGTGTACATTTTTTAATGCGATCTTTTGTTTTATAAAATAGTTTTGGGACTAATTAGATTTGCACTATCTAACTGTAGTATTCAAGAATGTCACATATCAAAACATCCTTGTATATTGACGTTATCCTTATTGAATTCAATGAGGATAGCGAGGAGGAGGTTCTCATAGTGATAGCCCGCTTAAACAGGTAAGAGAATATGTCTTACGTCTCTTTGAATTAGGAATATTCAATGTACTATGTTTGAATCTTTCATCATAACCTTAAATTTTGTTGCCACAAGATGAATGAAACGGGCTTGTTGACAAAGTGTGTCTCATTAGGGCGCTGGGTGGCAAACAAAGAAACAATTATGAAGCACACTAGAGAGATGAAAAAGACATGGATGGGCAAGCATGCCTTGATACAGGAAAAAAAGAGCTGCCCATTCTGGTATAACTGCGAGTTTTCAGAACTTTCCCAAATAGTATTCCAAGGTAAACCTTCAATCTTTAGAGACTTGCAATATATGATTAACATTTGCATATTATCCACTGATGTTGTAATTCGTGAATAATAGGATGATTACCTCGTAGATATTGACCCTCTAGTACATAGTTTGCATGCACATGAGTTTGAAGAGAAATGGATAATGACATTTTATAAAGATGAAAGAAAGTCGAGGCATGCTACAAGGTGGCTGGCGATGATTACAAATCCTACACAAGGAGAAGGTTTCTTTGAGTAAGAAATCTTACACTCTTTCTTATGTTTATTACGTAGGCAATAACATTTTATGGTATTAATGTTGCGGCTAATCTTGGTATTGTGTTGTAGAGACGACTGGTGCAAGTAAATTGGGATAAGAAACTGGATTGTGATAGAGAATAGGCTATACAACTTAGTATCTAGCTTGTTACCAAATGAGCACAAAGCATAGATTTTGGATATTTTGATTGAAGGTAATTTGCAAAGACTAAAGAATTCACAAATCCCTGAAAGTATGTAATAATTACTTTTTCCATCTTCTTGATATTTACAAAGTACTCTATTTTGTTTGAATAACAATTTCAATGGAAACATAGCAAATGCAAGTTTATTAAGGGATTAGCTATGAAGAGAAGTCATATGGCATGAGATTGGAGGGCAAGGTGTAGCCATCCTTGTAGAAATATCAGAAAAGTACAACGTAATTTTCTTAGATACATTCTTGGAGGACCTCGCCGATTTTAAGAGACTGTATTTTGGGAAGCTGTTCGAGAAAATCATGGGATCCCTAAAGAAACAAGGTGTGGTAGCTTCAAACCTTGTCCTTATTAAGGTTACCAAGCGTGTTGTGTTCAAGTGCATAACATTTTACAAAGCTTACTTACTACTTAGTTGTACTCTTATATTTGTAAACTGAATGAAAATAATAATGTGTAGATGGATTTGGAAATGCCATGCAGAGAGATATATTACAGAAGTACCTATAAT